>NC_056746.1:515132048-515427048 GCF_019279795.1 Protopterus annectens | reverse complement strand
ATATAAAAGGGAGATTTAATTGTAATAGTGCTGGGGAGGTATATGTGGCGGAATGCCAACGGTGCCCTCAATTTTACATTGGCAAGACCGAACGCCATTTAAAACAACGGATTTATGAACATCAATATTCTATATCTAGAAAGGATTGTTCTAATAGTCTAGCAAGACATATTGCTGAATTCAATGACCATTTATTTTTATTTACGGTCATCGAACAGATTTTTAATAACTCAAGAGGGGGACCATGGCCTTTGAGATTGGAACTGAGGGAACTGTGGTGGCAGGTTTTAACAAATGCTTACATGTTTTCTGGTCTCAATGAAATTAGTTCTGTCAAATGTCTCTTAAAATTTAAATCATTGGAGAGGCATTAAAATATTTTTATAAAATATTTTTTATGTAATATGCAAATATGTAAACGTTATTTTCCCTGTTGTGTTTCAATGAGTTAATGTATTTAAGGTTGTGTTTATATGTGTACACATGCCCTGTGATATATATGTAGAAGTTATTTGTATTTTTATTTATATATATTGTTTATTTTTTATATACTTACACATTTTAAACTGCCTATTATCTTTAAAAGTGTTTCCATGCATTTAGTGTGTTGTTGCTTTAAACACTAATTGATGAATTTATGATGTCATTCTAAGGGTTTATTTAAATCTCTTTATTCAGTATTTATGTTGTCTGAAGAAGGTTGCATATGTTTGCCTCCAAAAGCGCTTATAATAAATTTGTGTTCCTGGTTTACCCAAAGTTTCTTCTTTTTAGAAGTTTGTTTTTCGTTTTTTCGTTATTTATCTTGTATTTTCATGCTTTTAAACGAAAATGGGTGGGGGGCTTCGCCCCCCACACCCCCCTAACTATATATATAACAACTCCAGGGTCGCACAACATTGGGGAGGGGGGCAAATCCCTGTTAAGTGCCTTGAATACTGGTTGTCGACCAAATGAGCTGTCGATCAAATGATCTGTCGATCATATGAAGTAGACCCATAATGGCACACCTCTAACAGCCTATAGACATCTTGAATTCTTGACCATTTTCTGAAAAATAAACTTAAAAAGCATAGTATAGATAAACTAAGTATTTTGTGAACAATAAAAAACAGAAAAACTAGTAGTCTTGAAACTTTGTTGATGAGCTCACTCACAATAATTTCCAAAAATCATGGAACCCAGGTAGTATTCCAAAGCAACAAGCATTTATTCGTCACAGACAAGCGATCCACAGTAACAAAAAAAATCAGAAATACCTATAATAATGATAATAATAATAACATTTGATAAATAATATAGTAAGCAAACAGTAATAATATTGTGTATTTCAGATTTTATTTTGTTACTAAGGATCACTTGTCTGTGACGAATAAAGGCATGTTGCTTTGGAACCCAACCTGGGTTTCATGATTTTTGGAAATTATTGTGACTGAGCTCATCAATGAAGTTTTAAGACTAGTAGTTTTTCTGTTTGCTATTGTTTCCTCAACAATTGTGTTGATTGTGTTAGGACTAGACAGATTCCTGTGCTTGTTCATTTTTTTTTTTTGTGAACAATAAAAGCTATGAAAACTGCCTAAGTAAGAATGGTATCAGTAAGAATTATTGTTTATAGCATTAATAGTAGGTACATTCATAGTCTTTCCATAAATACTATAATATATCATAAAGCACACAGACCCCAAATTATATTTTTTGCAAAACTTAAACAAATTCTCATATCTTGGAAACTGTACAATCGAGACATATATTATTACAACATTTTTGCTAACCAGACATAAACTTTCACATGTCAACAAGAAATTCTTCTGTTAGTGCATGTTTATTGAGATATTTACAGAAATATGTAATCATATGCTTAATTGTATAATTAGCAATATAAAAAAACACTGAATATCATGTGCAACCTATAGTGCAAATATCAAAGGTGGTGTTATACAACAACATCTATGGTTTTACCTGATGTCATACAGCAGTTTGCTAGTTACTTGATTTTTGAAGTATTAACTGCATATGAAAATATTGTTTATTTTCATAATTACTAATTAAAAACTTGCAATACCTCAGGTACAGTGGATATAAATGGATGCTGACAATTAATTTCCCTGTCTCCCACCAATGGCATATCCCACCATACCCCTCATTAACATGTAGGGCTCTCAGTTATGAAAATATGAATACAAATATTAAAATATGAATACAAGGTGATAAACAATGATTCATTTTGTTACTGCAGCACATCCTAGATTGACAGTCTTAGTGCCAGTTTGTTAATAATTCCTTACAATTTCTAATACTGCATATTATTAGCTGGTAAATTTAAAGAAAGACCCCAAAAAATTCTGAAAGCCATAAGGAGCTATGGGTGTGAAATGGAAAAGTACAAAAAAGGTGTTTTAGGCTTGAATGAGTTAAGAAGCAGTACTCATTGCTTGTGTTAAGACTAATTCACCCACCTCACTGGTGGAAGATCTCACAATTGCCAGTTTTCTCTCTGCCACCTCAACTGTCACAGCAGGAGGTATTAGGACAGAAAGGAGTGCTGAGACTAACTGCTTTGATGTCTTTTCTGGTCCTGCAATGATCTTATATGTTGTAGCATTTTAGATGGAGTAGGAAGAATGCTTCTTCCCTGGGTTTTGTGTCCCAGGTATCAGGTTCAAAATTTGTATCTGGGCGTGTTCTGACTTCTGCCCAGGGGACTTCCTTTGTTTCTGGTCTTCTTTCATTGAGTAATTTGCAGTCTCTTGTGGTTGAGACTAGTTGGAACCAGATGCCATTGGGGAAGGTATCCTTAGCTCACATCCCATGTCCTTTATCTGAAGATGAAGCCACTGAGTTCTTGAAACCATTCAATCCTATTCATAAATGCACAATAAACATAGCTCAAAACTCTCAGCTCGAGTACATGTAGGCATGTAACACATGCATTTGAGATTGTGGAGATTATGATCAAATAAAAGAGAAAAATAATAGAGCATTTTTGGTGGGTGGGCAAGCTCCCTGTCCCTCTTGGGAGGGTGTGCCCCCTTACTTTATTATTGCAATTCCACAATTTCTTTACCATATGGAAAGCTCTCTAGCTATCTCTCTGTGAGGCTAAGATCCTGTAGAATATCAAAAACAGTACAATGCTTAAGAAAAAAAATACTCCTTTATGAAACAGGCACCAACGTAGAAGCAAGTAAAATGTCAAGCTTTAATGCCCAAGCAACTGTAACAGTAGAGATCTTGTATGAATCACATCATGTAAAATGCTGCAAGATCAGTCTAAAGGCATTTGGATATTCAGACTTACTATTTTTGGGTGTCCAAGATTCTCCTCTGCCTCCCAGAGGTGTAGCAAGAATTTTTTAAATGTGTACTCCATCTTTCAGAATGTAACTTACCCCACCCAGATGTAGTGCACTGCTCCCCTTCACTAAGCATTGCACTACCATGGACAGCATATCTTTTTTAGAAGTGGGAAAAATGCTGAAGTGACACATTTATGAAAAAAAAAAATAACCTGCCAAACAATCTGAACAAAAGCCATTTAACAAAATATATAAATTAATAAAGCAAAATATGGCAGATATGTCAAGGCTTTTGAATTTAAATTCTCTCTATTTTTAAACCTGTATACCACGACATACATGGCATAAGCTTGGGCATGCCCTTGTGCTTATGGTAGATTGTGTGTTTTATTTCATGTGAGTATTTTATTTTGTTACAGAAGGCAACTCATGATGTGAAATTGTTCAATCTCGCCATTTGTTCTTACACATGGGTTCAGAGCCGATCCTCGGCTTCGAGTCGGCCACATCACCAGCTCCGCATCTTCGAGAAAGCTCGAGGCACAGTTCTATCCCATGATCCTCCTGTGCTAACCCTCAGATCTAGTTTGCCGCTAGCAGCAGATCACATCGTGAGAGGCTTGGGCCAGTATTTTTTCATTCTATTATACTATTCCTTTTTGAAGTTTGTAGTTTTAAAAGTAGTTAAAAAGTAGATTATTAGTGTAAAGTGTGATAGTTTATTAGAGAATGTGTTTTTCATATAGCTAAAGTAGTTTTAAATAGTTTTGTGTTTTTTACTTCAGTTTAGGCTTTGTTGTAATTCTGTCAGGACTGACAGTAGGGTTTAAATTGTTATTTTTCTGCCTTACCTTATTCTTCCCTTTATATATATATATATATATATATATATATATAGAGAGAGAGAGAGAGAGAGAAGTATTATTCATACTTTTAGAAGTGTTATAGTGTGTTATATACATATAAGTGTGTTGTTAGTATTTTGTTTACTAGGTATCTTAGATAGTATGTCTGAAAAAGCTAAGTCAGGCTTTAAAAAGTGTCAGTGTGGACAAAAGATGTCCATAACTGATAACCATTCTTCCTGCGTCTACTGTCTTGGTCCTCTCCACTTGCAGGAAGACTGCTCCATCTGTCATTCCTTCAGTGGGAGGGTCATGCTAGAAAGGCGCAGGAAGTTGGTGGACAGAGGGTTATTAAAACCCGATTTTCAGGAGGCCCTGGATAAGACTGAACAAGTGTCCAAGTCTTCGAAGGGGTCCAAGACTTAAGTGTGTCAGAGCCTAAGTCCTCGGCTCCGAGCACCTCTTTTCAGATTCGGACACTGGCTCCAAAGACCTCGGGGTCAGGCATTGAATGTTTGTCTCTGATTGAGACTCAGGTATTGGAGCCAGTATCGGAGGTACCACCGCCTTCAATCTTTCGCTTGGTGACGGCTTCGGCCCCTTCGACCCGTTCTTCGAGGCCGCTTTCCGACTCCGATGTGGACCGAGTGGTACAGAAGCTAATAGAGAACTCAGCTCTGTCCAAACTAATCGAGGTTTCGTCCCAATTGGTTTTGAAACTCGAGGCTCTTCCCGCACCCGAGACAAATCCTCCTCCGAGGCCTGTCGAGTCGTCAGAGCCAGGAATCGAAGAGCCGATGATTGTAGAACCCTCGGTGCCAAAGCCTCCAGTAGTGCTATCGGCACCGTTGACCTCGACACCTTCGGAACCAGCCGTGGGGTCTCGGAGCCGACGATCTTTCCTAGGTTCCGGGGCGGACAGTCGAACCGAACTTTTGGTTCCGACTCTCCCCCTTGGGGCCTCGGCTCAGATCAGCTCGGATCCGTCCTCAGGGTCGGAGCCCGTGGTCCCGGTTCCGGGGAAACTACCAGCTTCTTCGGAACCGATGGGGTCCTCCGGCCAGGGCACTGGTGCCTTCGACATCATGATGAAGGTCTTTGTCTGAACAGACACATACGTCATCGGCATCTTCTTCTCCTCCCCCAAAGGGTCCACGTTCTGCTTCTGTACTTTCGGTTCCTACCAAGTGTCATGACCCAATGCCTCAGCCAGCCCCAGAGGGCACCCCTGGATCCTCGGATGCCTCCCCAGAAGCCCCCTCTGAGGATGTACCAAGGAAAAGATTGTGCAAGAGGAGGCACATTGATTCCCCACAGGAATCTGTGACATCTGATACCGATTTGGATGAAGCAGAAGGGTCCCCACGGTCCCCCTCTGAAGATGTCTCTTTTGCTGACATTTTGGAAATCTTGAAACAGAGGGGAGACTGACAGAGACCCTTGCCCCTTCTGTAGACGAATCAGTGTTGCTGAAGGCATTTGGGGCTCACCCTTCTACCTCCTGGGTGACCCCTCCCTTTGACGAGCTCATGGACCTGATAGCGCGAAGGGCATGGGAGACACCTGATACAGTGGAACCGGTCCCCCGCAGACCCAACAAGTATATCACGGCCCCTCAAGACAAAAGCTTTCTGACTAAAGGAGTGCCAGTGGATACTATGGTGGTGGCGGCAGCCACTAAGAAGGAAATGTCCGAATCATCTTCCTCTGTTCATCCTCCTAATAAGGATTTTAGGACGATGGACAGGTATGGGAAGCTCGTGTTTAGTTTTGCGACTTTTTCCATGCGATCGCTGAACTACCTTACACATTTCATGCGTCTACAGAGAGATCTCCTCAAGGAACTGGGAGATACTCTCCAGGGCAATACAGATGCTGCTGTCTCCGAGAAAGTGACAGCACACCTTAATACCCTCAATTCCATAGTTAACTCGTCCATGAGGCTCATTTCATATGCAGCCGAAGGTTCGAGTAGGGCGGCAGCCTCAGCAATTGCTGTGAGGAGACAGTCCTGGCTGCGCCTATGATCCTTTGCGGAAGCCTTCAAGTCTTCCTTTGCTAATGCCCCTTTTGATGGTGCCTCACTGTTTGGTCCCAAAGTAAAGGAGACTCTCACTAGGTGTGAGCAAGAAGGGAAGACCCTGTCTGCCGTAGGGGTCCGTTTTTCCATCCCATCTAGACCATACCCCAAAGGGCAAAGAGGCGTAAAAATGTGGTTCCGAAAGACTCAGGGATCCTTTCAGCCCACACAGAGTGATATCCCTCCAGAGGCAGAGGAGGGGGAAGAAATGGAAGACGCCGTCCAGGCGGCAGAGGGGGTCCTCAGAATCAGGGTGACAGAGATAGGTTCTCTGGGAATCCCTTTCAGCACTCCTGAGTGCATGCCCGGCTGTCCTACTCTGGAGGCAGTCGGGGGTCGTTTGGCTTTATATCCAGTGGCCTGGCTAAATCTTACATCGGATTCCTGGGTAAAAAGCATAGTTACCAGAGGCTACAATATTCCATTTATAAAAATTCCACCTGCCCCCAAAAAGCTCCCAGATGTTCCACCCAGTCTGCGAGATCAGGCAGCCATAGAAATAAAAAGGCTGCTCGAAAACAGAGTCATCCAACCAGTCCCAGCGGACCAGAAAGGATCCGGAACTTACTCAAGGTTCTTTTTAGTTCCAAAGAAAACAGGGGACTGGAGGCCAATTTTGGACCTCAGCAGACTCAACACTTTCGTGAAAAAGGAAAAGTTCCAGATGGTCACGCTACAGTCGATCCTTCCTTTCCTACAGGATGGCGACTGGATGTGCTCTACAGATCTCAAAGACGCGTACTACCATATCAAGATGGCCAGAGCATCCAGAGATCACCTGCGCTTCCGCTGGGAGCCAGTCAGTTCCAGTTTCATGCTCTGCCCTTTGGCCTCACCTCAGCCCCCAGGGTGTTCACCAAATGCATGGCAGTAGTAGCATCTCACTTGAGACAAATGGGATTCCGAGTGTTTCCTTACTTAGACGACTGGCTCCTGTCCGCCACCACCGAGTATCGTCTTGTGCAAGCCAGGGATTACACCATCAACCTTTGCTCCTCTCTGGGCATAACAGTCAATTTTGGAAAATCTGTCTTATCGCCCTCACAGCGTATCTCATTTATAGGGGCAGAGTTAGACACTTCCCTGGCTCAAATCAATCTCCCCCCACTAAGAGTATCAGCCCTCAGAAATCAAATTTCTATCCTTCTTCAGAGCAGGAGAGTCCCTGCTCAACAAATCTTGAGAGTGCTAGGAATGATGGCAGCCGCTCTTATCGTAGTCCCCCTAGGCAGGATGCATATGAGGATCTTTCAATGGATGCTATTCGCTCAGTGGTCTTACCGACAGTTTGCACTATCTCACGAGATCTTAATCACGAACTCCTGCAAACGGGATCTCTTATGGTGGATGCACAGTCAGGACCTAACAGTAGGCCGACCGTTTGTGTTGCCCAGTCCTATAGCTACTTTAACCACGGACGCTTCCCTGATAGGGTGGGGGGGACTTTTCAGGGAAGAACAGTCCAAGGTCAATGGTCCAACTTGGAGTACAACCTGCACATCAATGTCCTAGAGCTGAGGGCAGTGTTTCTAGCATTGCAACACTTTCACAAGTCCTTACTTCTGGGAACAGTGACAGTTCAAACGAACAACATGTCAGTAGTCTGGTACATAAACAAACAAGGAGGAACCAGGTCCTATCCATTATGCAGAGAGGCCCTCAGGATTTGGCAATGGGCTATGTCTACCGGACGCTTTCTGATAGCAATGCACATCCCGGGGACATCCAACGTCATTGCGGACAGTTTGAGCAGAGCCATCCTGTTGCCCCACTAGTGGTCCCTCAAATCTCAAGTCACGGAAAAGATTTTCTGCAGATGGGGCCAGCCTTGCTGCGACTTATTTGTATCCCCATTGAATGCCAAATGCAGAAGCTACTTTGCTCTACTACCCCCTTCGGGGGGTGCCCCCAGGGACGCACTGGTGCACGATTGGCCCCCGGGTCTCCTTTACGCTTTTCCCCCTGTTCCGCTAATTCCCAAATTCCTGCAGAAAGCCAAACGTCTGGAAAGGACCATAATTCTGATAGCTCCATTCTGGCCTCGACAAATCTGGTTCCCCTTTCTTCAAACTCATCAGGTGGAGGAACCGTGGATTCTGGACCCAGTGCCAGATCTGTTGACGCACTCGTCGGGAGTTCCTCACACATCTCTCAAGTCCCTCAAACTGACAGCTTGGCTGCTCTGCTTCCCATCTTAGCCAGGTCAGATTTATTGTCCCCTGCAGTACAACACATAATTGTATCTTCCCACAAGCCATCCACAAGGAAGCTATACAACAGCAAATGGAAACGTTTTGCATACTGGGCCTCGCAGCAGGGTATAGATCCGTCAGGGGCTCCAGTACACAAGATATTAAAGTTTCTTTCGACACTTTTTCATGAAGGAGCATCGACTTCCACGATAAGGGTACAACTTGCGGCTATATCTAATTTTCATGTTGGTCAGGGAGATAGTTCCCTTATGTCCCACAGACTTTGCAAAGCCTTTATGAAAGGTACCTTTCACCTCCGTCCCCCCTTTCGTAATCCAGTGGCCCCATGGAATCTTAACCTGATGTTATCACGGCTCATGTTGCCCCCATTCAAACCAGCTGCCACAACCCTTCTTAAATTTTTATCGTGGAAGACACTTTTTCTGGTTGCCATCACTTCCGCCCGGAGGGTTTCAGAGTTGCAAGTGTTATCTGTCCGGCCCCCATATATGATATTTCATCCAGATAGGGTAACATTGCGCACCAATCCAGCCCTCCTTCCAAAGATGTGTTTGGTCCAAAATATTAATCAATCGATTGAACTACCCACCTTCTTCAAAAATCACTCCAATAAGTTGGAATACATGCTGCACAAATTAGACGTCCACAGGCAGCTGAGATTTTACTTAGGATGAAGGAATACAGAAAGTCAGACCAACTGTTTGTATCATATGCTGACCAAAGGAAGGGAAAGGCCGTAACAAAAGTTACTTTATCCAAATGACTGTCAGACTGTATAAATTTTGTATATTCAGAATCAAAGCAACAACTCCCCTTTAACCCCAAGGCTCATTCTACGAGGGTGATTGCTACTTCTTTAGCCCATGCCGCCCGCTTGCCATTAGATACCATTTGTGCGGCGGCAACTTGGGCGAAACCACATACATTTATCGCTCACTACAAATTAGATAAAAACTCCACAGACAGGGCGACGTTTGGTTCCACTGTTCTCAGGAATGTTCTCCTGTGAGCCACCCAGGGTAAAGGAGCTAGGGACACTACCCGTGTGTAAGAACAAACGGCGAGATCAAACAATTTCACATAAAGAAGTTATGTTCTTACCATAACGTTTCATGTGAATTGTTCATCTCGCCTTTGTTCTTACATTCCCCCCCTCCATCCCCCGTCCTGCATTCTGGAAGAACGGGTAAGACTGCATTCGGGTTCAGTCTTCTCTAGATATTGTTATTCTTGAGCTTCCTAGTGTACATCAGGGATGGCATCTTTTCTCTTCTATTGATGACAGAGTATCAGACAGTGTGGTTGTGTTTTTTGTATGCGCTTAGGGCGCAGTAACTAGTGGGATTCTTCTGGTGTTAGCAAACTAGATCTGAGGGTTAGCACAGGAGGATCATGGGATAGAACTGTGCCTCGAGCTTTCTCGAAGATGCGGAGCTGGTGATGTGGCCGACTACCCGTGTGTAAGAACAAAGGCGAGATGAACAATTCACATGGAACGTTATGGTAAGAACATAACTTCTTTTTTGAGCAACGCACTGCATCCCATCAGTTTTAGGGGCTGGCTTTATTAAAAAAAAAAAAAAAAAAGAGAAAAAGGCATCCATCTCTCCCTCCTCCAACCTGTGAGGAGAGTGAAGAGAACCTGGCCTACACATACCAGGTTATATTCCCCTTTTGCCTGGATACTGATGTTTCATATGAAAATTTATTTTTATCTGTTCCTTCCATAGGAGCTGTATAGTAATTAGGCTGTCAGTTTAATGAAGGGTCATTTCAAATTGGCTACCAAAGTGTTAGCAGGACCCATGAAAATCATGCTTAGTTCCTGAAGCCTGATGCACCCAGACTTCTTGCCATGTTGTTGTTGTTTGTCTTTCAGCTTTTCCCGGTAAGGGGTCGCCACAGCGAACTCCAGTCCGCTAATGATTGGCAGTAGATTTTTACGAAACGGCGAGGTGCCAGCTTGACGCCCAACCTTCAACGAAGGCACACACATTTACACATGCATGTCTTTTGAATGCTACCCAACTGCGGGGAAGACATGCAGACTCCACACAGAAGGCACTCCCAAGCCCAGCCGAGAATCGAACGGGAGAACCTCTTGCTGTGAGGTAACAACACTACCACCGTGCAGACTTCTTGCCATACTTTCCACAATTCATTCTTTTGAGGATGTGCACTTTAAGTTGTACCAAGAAACTGATTCACAGTCTAACAAACCAGACAGAAAATAGCAGTTTAAATATTTCTATAAGAACACTGTGTCTGACCGTGTCCTAATCACATTTCTACCTGTCTGTTTTTTCCACTGACTGGAAATCAGACCAGTTTTCTGGTAGTCTGGAAAACACTGTACAAGCTCTGGTATTCTGTTTCAAAAAAACAAAACAGATTATTGGAGTTTGTTAAATTGGTGGATTTGTTATGCTTTTTTCTTTTTTGTTATTGCAGAAAAATAGCATCACACACTGTAAAAGGAGGGCATTCCCCCTCATCTGACATGACAGTGATGTCATGAAATGGGTGGAAAGTGGGATAGATGGACAGGTTTGTGGGAGGTATGAGGGTTGTGGCCTTGGTCCAGATTTAGCAGCAGTGAAAGGTGGCAACCCTCTGTCCTATAGCTGTTCTTGCTGTTTCTAAGGGATCTAATAGGAAAGCAGTTTCTGACACTTTGTCATATGACAGCCAGAGAAGGATCCTAGAAAGGTTATTTAAGAAAGTACATACTTCTGCTAGCCTGAACATTACAGCTATTAAGTGCCAGATCTGCATGGTGATTTATAAGGAGAGAGACTCTGATAGCTTGACATAAGAAATTGCTGACGTTTCTCTTAAATAACACATATCAAAATTATCACAGGTAACTGCTTAGGTAATTAATCACATACTGTGGTTATGATAGTATTATTGCCAACTTAACTGATGCTGTTTCAGATACTGTTTTGCATACACATGTATGTTTCACAACTGTCCCTTTTCCTGAAGAGATCAAGGTTGATCTTCTGGATACTTAGGGGCCAGAGGCTGGGAATATGGAGATGGGGAAGCTGCTGAAAAGGCATCTTATAATAGTCGTAGAACTAGATGGAATAACAACAGGCTTAGGTGTATCCATTTTCAAAAGCTCAGTATGTTTTTTGGGAGTTAGAAACCTCTTTACTCTCTATTTTCTTTATTTATTTTTTTTTTCATTTTTAGCAATAGTGTCTCCAAAGGAAAGTTGCCCCATTAGGGGAGTCTGAGAATAAAATATCATCTGCCTCAAAATCAAATCCAGAGGGTAAAGATTTTAAAGAGGAAAAATTTAGTGCTTCCTTTTTTTCTAAACACCTTTATTGAGTTATCACTTGTCACATGGGAAAATTTACATTTATATAAAAGTAATCAACCTGTATTAACAAGTTCACATTTACAAACATTATACTTTACATATGTGACGCCCGTGCCCTGGCCCAGCAATCAAGGAACCTCAATCCTCACCACTAACACCAGAGAGGAAAGGGATAACA
Organism: Protopterus annectens; assembly: GCF_019279795.1. NCBI lineage: Eukaryota > Metazoa > Chordata > Ceratodontiformes > Protopteridae > Protopterus > Protopterus annectens. Next base: position 515,415,099 of record NC_056746.1, on the reverse strand, counting down.
AATACACACAGTGAAGTGCAATTTCCCTTAAGAGCACACAGAGATCACAGTCAGTCCAGGGCTGGTCGCTCCCTTGCTCTCAAGGTCCCCGATAAGGCTCCCCACTGGCACAGCTATAGTGTCCAGATCTCAGCCTAGCTGGGCAAGCTTAAATCTCCAGCACCCTCTCTGTCCAACCAGTGCTTCATGTCCCTGCCCAAGTAGCTGACACACACACTTTGAGATAAGAGTATATACAACCTCACAGACACTTCTGGGAAAGGCTGGCACAGGTTTTCTGGCTGTGCCCCTTTTACCCAGACTATACGGAAGTACCCTGCCACCACCCAGCTAATAATTATTAGCTACTCAAAGGCCCTTAAAAGGGTGTCTAATTATTATTGTGCAATATTATTATCCAGTTGGTAGATGTGACTAAAAACAGTCAAGACTTATTAGAGTGACTTGGTACAGTAATCACTATAAATATGAAATGTACTCTAGAGCTTAAATTATCTCTACGTAAACCAGCCACAGTTAAAAGGTTTTAAAATATTTAATAATAAATAATTAAAACCACAAGACAATACTTTTTACTACACAGTCAGTGCTAGTCAAGAGTTCAGAGATCACACAGAAATACTTAATAATTCAGTAGTACAGTTCAGACATCACAGAAAAACACTAAGTCTATTTTTTTCTAGTTTCTAGCTATTCCTAAAAGAAAACACAAGTCTAAGATAACTTACATAAGACAGCAGGCAGAGTGCTGTGAGTTGAATGATCAAGACAAAAATGCTTAATGCCTTCTGATTCTCTCTGTTTAAATTGAAACTGCAGTTCTGATAAACATTACATCATTTCTTTTACACTTTCCTGGTGTTCCCAGGCTACACATTAACTGCATTTACATTCTTAACATCTCCCTTTTGTTATCTTGCAGCTGGTCAGGAACAGAGCAATAAAATACATTTGCATGTTTAAATTTAGGAATTTAACTCTTGGTTAAAACAGTAGAAAAAATTTCTTCATCAAGACTTTTTGGCACCACTGTCTACGTCAAAGTGTCACCACATGCTTTACTTGGGTCAGTAGCGTGCACTGTTGTCACATTTATTTCAAGTTCCGCATGTAACAGTATTTCTTTCCATTTAAGACAACAAGCCTGTAGTTTACATTCATATTTACAAATGACAGAATTATCTGCAAAATTTTATCTGGCTAGGCTGGCATCCTTCACATTTCTCTACCAGTCTTTACAAAATATGTTACTATATATCATATAACCTAAGCAACATTACATAAGTTTTTCAATTCCTGCCCTTTTTTTAAACAAGAAAGATCTTTATTAAGCCATCACTTATGACATAGGCAATCATACATTTATATAAATGAAAACAAACCACACCAGCACAATCCTATTGGAAACGTTTTACATCACAAACCATACTGACAACACTCCCAGTTGCAAACATTCTACATCACTTATAGTCTACCCAGTCATTTTCAGTCAAACATTACGTAGCTCATTTAAGTCCTGCCTTCTTTTAAACTTCATTCCTCCCCGAATGTGTTGGAGCACAGCCTCCCTCTCGGCTCCTGGAGTCTCGGCTCTGACTTGGGTCAAAGGGGGACGGCTCCTACTGGCACTTCTCAGGATGTCCGTTCCCCGTCGGTTTACACTTTGATTTCCATTTTCTAGTAATTGCTTTTTTGGCAGCCACCATAATTAGAAACAGCAAGGCCTTACCATGTCTAGGCAATTCTGATTCTTTATTATAGCACAGAAACATCATCTCCCTCATTACACCAATCTGCCCAGCCAGCATCACTGACAGTGCATCCCACAGGAAATCCTTAAAGTCCACCAACTTACCGCACTCTAAGAAAATATGTTCTCAATTACCTCCTTCTTTCCCATCACACCTCCAACATTTGCAGTCTGCCTGAGGAAAAAATTCTGGGGTCTACTTGGGTTATACAAATATCAATGTAAACATTTCCAAGCAAAAATCCTAAATCTTCTAGATTTTGTTGCATATTTGAGAGGCATACATATATCCTCCCATTGTTTCTTTGTGAATTGCTTATCCAATCTCTCTTCTAATCTTTTCTAAGCTCCTCTGATTGATTCTTATAGTTATCATGCAATATTTTATATGCTGTACTAATTATTCCTGTTTTAATGACAGCTTCTGTTCCATGTTGTACTAAAAACTCTGCCAGTGCTGGCCTTTTGTTTAGGACTTCCCCTATTTCTTTCTCTTTGCCTATACTCTGATATCAATCCTTGATAGGGAAGGCAGTCTCTAACCTGCAGTCCAAATAAATACTTGGCATCTTCCCTCTCTCATTATTTGTTCCTTTGCCAGTTTTTTCCAATAAATTCCAGCCCCCTCTTGCCTGTTGTCTGTATCCCTAATTGCAGTCATCCCTATCGGCAGAATCTCCTTTCTCCATTGCAGTGTTGGCTAAGTTCTTAGGATATGTTCTGCTACTTTATAGATATCATATTCTGTATGGTTATTGTTATCCTCCTCAAAGGCCTGCATCCAAAGTCCAGGTCTCCCCTTGTTTCTTGAGCTTCCCTCCTATTTCATCAACATCCCTTTCCACTTTGAATTTTAGTTTTCTGCTTGTGCTATGTATAGGAGCCTTAACTGTGTAGCTCTGAAATAACCCTTCAAATCGGGTAATCCCAATCCGCCCCGTTCTGCTGGAAGAATCACCTTATCCCACTTGACTGTTGCCAACATCTGAATAATCTAGCCCTTCCTGGTCAGAATCTTATTGTTTTCTTCTTCAGTAGGAAGAAGTCTCTTCTCCTCTAAAAGAGAAGTAGAGGAAGAGAAAGAAGACCGATAGGACTGACTTGCTTTAAAGAGACGGTGAGCAAAATTGAACCAGTTGTCTGTGTTAGCTTTCTGACTGGAAGGGTAGAAGGTAGAGAAATGTGTTTAGTTTTGAGAATGTTTCCTAGGAGTGTCCAGACAAAATCTTTAGAGTAGATGTGATATGCCTAATCTCCTTATGCAAGCCATGGACATCCTCTCACATTAATAGTTGGATACCTCACTCATTCTAAGGCATAATCATTCTAGGTTGTCCCTTCCTGGCTTTCTCTTACTGGATGTGCACCTCTTAGTCATAACAGCCTCTGAAGAGGATGTGTTAGAGGGTCCAAGACAAGCAGACAGATGGTACAGGGGGCTGCAAAGGCAACTTGGTGGTGTCTTCAGTGTCAGACATAATGTGAGAAGAGGACATTTGATTATCATTTAGCATCGCTGCTGAAAATTTTCCTTTTATTCTTCAGCTGAGAGGGAGGTCCACAGTGGAGGAGGATGACACTATAGCCACATGAGCCAAGTCATGATAAATGGTTGTTTTCCAAGTAAGTTCTGAAGGAATTAAGCCTGCTTCTGATAGTCGCAGGGGTGAACACCAAACAGATATAACAGGATTTTACATTGTGTTTGGCCTGTGAAAAAAAAGAAACGACTCAAGTGGGGGTCTTTGTGTGGTATCTGATGCCTACAGTCATTTTCCTTTTCACCTCACCGGCATCATAAGATCATGGGAAGTACAAGGCATCTGAGTCTTCCGACCATTTATGCCTTGCCACTACTAACCGTAGACCGTACCTCCTTTTTCAAGGACAGCTAAGCTAGTCTAGCCAGTGGCAAAGTTGTGAATAACCATCCAATTATACAGTTCCTGTTTGAAGAAAGATAATTTATCACTTTGCTTAATCTGCAGAGGTGAGGAAAGCACTGTCTAATGAACCTTTCCCTCCACCATGTTTTGTTTGTCTGCTGGTGAAGATATATATCCTTCGTTCTGGTATCTGTGGGACTGTTTGATCTGTTGAAATGCAAGATCCAGGATCACTGAGTTTCTAATGATTCATAAAGTAAAGCATAGAACCCTTTCTGGAGAATATTAGACACAGAGTAAAGGGATAGTGCTTCTTGTCTTACAAAATAAAGGGATAGTGCTTCTTGTCTTTTGTTATAGCTTGGGTTTTATACTTCAGTGAACTTTTTAGTAACCTCTGGGGTATTTTTAGTTGTTTTATACATCTAGTGAGGTTACTTCCTAAAGTGGATATTGCATTCATTAATTGGCCCAAATGCTGGATATGAGAGATCAGTCACCTCTTTAGATCTGGATGGTATTCCTTCTATGCTGTAAACTAGGGGAAGAGACACCTAACTGTGATTATATTGCACTTTTTGGTATTTAATTTAAGCTTATTTTTATACATTAGGTATTCACAAAGGTAAGTTCTTGTTGAAGTGTTTGGTCATCAGAGGGGACCTGACAATGATTCAGAGTTTAGAGTTGTCTGCAATCTTGCCTAGTCAGAGGTTTTGATTCATAGTCTAGAGCTTAGAAAAGTAAATGCCAAATAAAAGTGGTCTCAGTACTGAGCGCTGTGGAACATCACTGGTTACCTTCATACTCTTGAATGGGGTTCCTGGTACCCGCATCATGTGGGTTCTGTCCTTTATCTAATTTGCTCTTCATCTTACCATGTAGGGATATATTTGTGATGAATTAAGCTTATTAACTATGCTTGTATGAGAGAGTGTCAGACTGGGTCAAAGTATGCCACATGCAAAGCCATAGCTAGCTTATCTCATTCCTGGAATCATTTCCTCACTGGGCACCACTCAGTTCATGGTAGAACTTTTAAAAACTGTAGCAAACTGCCTGCTACTGCCTGTACTACAAACAAAGCACTTCAGTCCTAACTGCAGAAGTAGTATCTGCTGTCATTTCTCCACTGGCATTACAGAAATAAATACCAGCACTGCATTACTGACCATTCTGCATTATATACCCTAACTCCTTGCACCCTGGGTAGCTGCCCCCTTCTCCCCACCCTAGCTATACCTTTGGTCATGTGGACAGCTTGACTCCCGTCTACAGTCTGTGTTACTCTTTCAATAGAAGTTGATCATTCACATTAGATTGATTGATTGATTTATTTAACATCTGTTTACTGGGAAAGTCCAACTGGGTGGGTGCCTATTTTCAGTGGAGGCCTGGGGAGAAAAGCTCCTGAGACAATTAGCATATTGCATTAGTTTATCGCAAAGCAACAGTGAATGTTTTCACATACAAGAAAGAATATGCAATAATGGATAGCACATAATTTTTACATATATTAGATGAAGCATGCTTGCACGTTAATTACAGACATTCGGTATTACTGTGGAGACTATATGCATGAGACAAGTGGTCTTTACAATTACATGATTCAGATCAGTATGATTCTGCTTGATAGTTAAATAATTTTTGTTCATTATAATGTACTTAGTATATATATCTTATAGTGCAGGGTTGAGAGAGGAGGGGAATTACAGGAAAGAGAAAGTAGGAGATAGAAACTTATGTGTTTATTTTTAAAGTGTGAGGTATGGATAGGAAAGAAGCAAAAGGGAGAATGATTTTATGTGTAGTGATTAGCTAAATATAATTTAGGTAGTTGGGTACTTCTAGCCAGTTAACTGTTTCAGTGCAGTGCAGTGGTGGGTACTGCAGTGAGAATTTGATGGAAATCTGGCCATTTTAGTGTAACATTGTTCCAAGTGTTTGAGTAGGTGAGATTTGAAGATTAGTGAAAATGGGGGCTCGACAAAGAAGAGAAGGTAGATAATAATTATGTATCTGGATGTGGAGGTGAGGATGTTTCTAGCTCTGTAGTGTAAGCTTAGTTTTTGGTGTGTTTTTTGATGGCATGTTATATGTGTAAATCAAATTTAAGGTTGCATCTATGGTCATACCTAATAGTTTTGTATTGATTACCACTTCTATAGTGGTATTATTGAAGGAGTATATTTTAAAGTTGTGCTTTTCATGTGACAGATTTAGGATAGAAAAATAAAAGTTTAGTTTTCATTGCGTTAAGCAAGAGTTGGGAGTTTTGTAACCATTTTTCAGTGGTGGTGAGGGGTTCTTGTGTATTTTTTTTGGTTAAGACGTGTGTGGCTGTTGGAAGTACATATAAGTGTTGAGTCATCAGCGTACTGTATGAGAAAAGCATGCTAATTGTGAAGAGAATTTGTAAGAATATAAAAGAGGAGGGGACCAAGGACTGATCCTTGTGGAATACCAGTGTTAACAGGGAGAAAAGGTGAGGGCTCCGATTGCCATTTTACTGATTGGCATCCATCAGTGAGATAACTCTTGAACCAGTTTAGGGTGTTTGGTGTTAGACCTAAGGCTGACATTTGCTCTAGTAGTTTACTATGGCTGACTGTGTCAAAGGCCTTTGATAGGTCAAAGAATATGGCAGAGGCACGTTGACCACTATCTCTGGCTTTGTTCACTGTATCTGTGAAAGCTATATGAACTGTAGCTGTGCTATGGGAGGGTCAAAAAACATGCTGGGTTTGAGTTATAACTTTTTCTTGTTTGAGGTATTGTAGGAGTCATTTGTAGATGCATTTTTCTAAGAATTTACAGAGGGGGGGTGGGTATGATAGCTATTGGTCTGAACCTAGTGATGTCTGTAGAAGTACCGCCTTTATGAAAGGGAATGATATGTGATTTTTTTCCAGATTTTGGGGATATGGTTTTCCTGTATGGATCTATTTATGAGTATGGATATGGGATAACATATGCTACTTGCTGTTATTTTAAGAAATTTACCGGGTAGATTATCAGCTGAGGCACAGCAGACTTTTAGTTTGCTTAAGAGTTTTTTGTATATATACGCTGTAGATACTGGTTGAAGTGTAAATGGAAGAGGTAATAGTTCTTTGTGACCTGTAGTACTTTGACTAAATTGTTTTGTAATAGATGCCATGCTGTCTACAAAGCAGGTATAAGTTGTGCAGCAGTATCCAGAGGTGTACTATTTGGACATGGATTGGGATTATATTTTTACTGTGGTTGCAGTATTTTCTTGATGATTGACCAGAATTTCTTGGGATTGGCTTTGCAATTATTTTGGAGTTTGCTATAGTATGTTTTTTTATAAGAGATAATCTGTCTTTTGGCCTGGTTATGAACACTTTTATAATGTTGGATGCTTTTTGGGATTTTGTTTGTCTGCCAGTTTTCCAGGATTTGTCTCTAGTTTGCATTAGTTTTTTTTGCAGTGTTAGTTAACCAGGGTGCATCTCTTGATCTGAAGTTGACTTCATTTGGTCTTCAACCTGTGGGTTACAGATCCGTATCGGATCTGACTTGGCAGCATAACTAACATCTGATCCGAGCTCCAGGCTTCTCCCCTTACCCATAATGCCCCCTATCTCCTTCCTCACTTCAGATCTCATTTGCCACTGAATATTAAGCATTGTGGTCTGAGCTCTGAGCATTTTTTCGGGGTGTGTCAATTCTGGGCCTTTTTCTCAGTCTTTAGTCTTTCTGTTCTCTTTCTACTTTCTACCTCCCACCATGTTTGGTCATCGGTAAAAAAAAACAAAACAAAAAAAACTCTTCTCTTTTTCTATTGTGTGTGTGTGTGTGTGTGTGTGTGTGTGTGTGTGTGTGTGTGTGTGAGAGTGTGTGTGTATGTGTGTATGTGTCTGTGTGTGTGTCTGTGTGGTTTTGTGGGCCTGTCTTGGGAGTATGGCTGATACCCCAAAAACAGGTTTTAGGAAGTGCACAGAGTGTGGCCATAAGCTCTCCCCAGCCGATGGCCACACGCTGTGTTGCGTTATGTCTAGGGGCTGCTCATCTGCTTACCCCATGTTCTGTGCATGGTTTAACCCGAGGGCACTCAATGACAGGAGGGATATGCTTATTTTGAAGGGCCTACTACCCTCCTCGGGGACTGCAGCCCCTGCACCCCTGGATTCTACATCAGCCCCAGCTTCTTCCCCTTGCCCGGCCACTGGGACTCAAACTCTCACCAAGAGGTCCAGGGAAGGGGACAAGCAGAATAAAAATAGGCTTAAGAAGCGGTCGCCTGACTGCTCGGCTCCAGCAGGGCCTCCGCCTAAAACCAGGCCAGCGACCAGGCCAGGATCTCCCCAGCTTCACTCTCCCAGGTTTTCCCTGGAGCTGGCGGAGTCCTGGATCCAGTCTCCCATTCGAGCTTCCCCTCACCGGCACTCCTGGCCAGTGTTGGTAGCCTCCTCCTCCAGCCTTCAGTTTCGGAGCCTTTGGATCTGAAGACCCTCGGAGTCGGTGCCGATGGTACCTTGTACCTCGATGCCGGACATTGTTTTGTGCATGTCAGATCTGACTGGGTTACTGTCTGCCCCGAGTGTGTCGGAGCACAGTCTTCCCCTCGGCATCTGTGCTCCTGGAGTCCCGGTTCTGAATCCCCCATCAGATCAGAGGGGGATGGCTCCTACTGGCACTTCTTAGGATGTCTGTTCTCCTTCGGCCTTTGATGTGATGGAGAGGGTTCTCTCGATGTCTTCGAGACCCTTGACCATCTCGTCCTCAGACTCTGCCCCGACTCCCACTGTTGTGGGTACGGCCCCAATTATCCTGCCATCTCAGGGCAGCCTGCCACCTATTTTCCTCAGGAAGCTCCCGCTTGGGAGCTGCAGGACATTGGCGAGCCCTCCCCAGAGATTCCCACTGAGATTGCATGGGGATCTCTCGCAAAGGGACTGCAAAAGGAGGCACTTAGACTCCTTGCCGGAGTCTCTTACCGAAGATACTGATTTGGAGGAAGGAGACGGTTCTCCCTGGTCACCCCCCCCCCCAAGGATGTCTCCTTTGGAGACATCATGGAACTCCTCTGACAGAGGGGGGGGTGGTCTGCCCAAAAACCTACCTTGGATGAATTGGTGTTCCTCGAGGCATTCAGCACAGGCCCATCTACTTCCTGAGTGTCCCCTCCCATGGATTCCTTTAGTGGGCCTCATAACATCTCTAGGGCGGAAGGAACCGGACACGGTGGAGCCCATCCCTAAGCACCCTGACAAAGTTCTTAGCCCCCCTTCGGACAGGATGTTCTGGATCAAAGGGTTCCTGGTTGATGCTATGGTAATAGCAGCTGCCACGAACAAAAAGCTCGCCCAGGAGAGCTCTACGGTCCATCCTCCTGACCGAGAGTCAAAGGTGATGGACTGATTCGGGAAACAGTTGTATGCTTCAGCGACTTTTTCTTTAAGAGTTTAAGAGCACTGAATTACATGGTACATGTGATTTGGCTGCAGCGAGATTTAGTAAAGGAGATCACTCAGTTGACCCCTGAGTCCATGTCGGCAGGGGACAACAAGATGTTTTCCACTTGAATGGCCATTCTAAAGTTAGTCACTAACACATCCATCCGTCTACTCTCCCATGCCATTGAGGGAGCCATTAGGGCGGCCAGTACAGGCATTGCCATCAGACGTTACGCCTAGCTCTGGCTTTGTCAGTTTTCAGAACCCTTTAAGGCGTTGTTCACCAGTGCCCCATATGATGGTTCTTCCCTGTTTGGGAAGTCGGTACTTGAGACCTTGGTCCAGAGCGAGAAGGACAGAAAGACACTGCCATCGGGATCCGCTTCTTCTCCCCTTAAAGATCCTTTTCTAGGAATCAGCAAGGGACGAAGAAGATGTGGTTCCACAAGTCTCGGGCATTTTCCCAAGACACTCAGGACTCACCTTCCCCTAAAGGCTCAGGGGGTTATTATAGATGTCACCCCAAAGGCAGAGGTGGTGGAAGAAATTTTGAGTCTCAAGAACCGTTCTCGGACTGACCTGCACAGCAGCCATAAAGGGCTGCCCCACTTCTCATCTCTGGAGGCAGTCGGGGGCTGGTTATCATTACACCCAACGGCATAGGAGTCCATAACAGATCATTGAGTGTTGCAAATCGTATCCAGAGGCTATTGAATCCCGTTCATCGAGTCACCCATACCACCAAAACACCGCCCGGACGTCCCACCCTCGCAAATGGGAAGAAGCAGCATTAGAAATAGAAAAGCTACTAAGAAAATGAGTCATCCAACCTGTCCACCTCGACGACTCTGGATCAGGCATTTATTCCAGGTTTTTTAGTGCTAAAGAAGAAGGAGGCCCTAAGACCCATTTTGGATCTATCCACCTTGAACCTGTCAGTAGCCAAGGCAAAATTCCAGATGGTCACACTTCAATCCATAACGCCCTACCTGCAGGCGAATGGCTGGATGTGCTCAATCGACCTCCAGCATGCATACTATCATATCAAGATGGGACGGCACTCTCGGAGGTTCCTCCACCTCTGGCTAGGAGCCAATCATTATCAGTTCAGAGCCCTTCCCTTTGGTCTCACCACAGTCCCCATGGTGTTCACCAAAGTGATGGCAGTAGTAGCAGCTCACCTGAGGCTTCAGGGTATCCATGTCTTCCCTTACCTGGATGATTGGCTGTTCATTGTCCCTTCCAAGCTCAGATTTGTCAAGCCAGGGATTATTTTCTCTCACTAGCACAGAGGCTGGGCATCACCATCAATCTCAACAAGTCATCGCTGGCCCCTGTGCAGATCTTAGACTTTATTGGGGCTCGGTTAGACACTATCCAGAAAAAAGTTTTCCTTACACCAGACAGGAGTCACAGCCTGAAGATTCACGTTCTTTATGTCCTTCAAGCCCAGTCTCCAACAGCAGAAGCGGTACTGAGGGCATTGGGGTCTATGACTGCCACAATCAACCACTTAGCTCGCATTCACATGCAGATTCTTCAGAGGACTCTTGCCGTTTAATGGTCCTTATTAGATCTGCCATTGTCTCATCCTGTTTGAATCTCCTGAGTGTGCGGGGACTCTCTTCGGTGGTGGATTAATTCCCTGGACTTAGGGGATGTCCCTTTCTCCCATCATTTCCCAAGACCATGGTGACCACGGACACCTCCCAGCTAGGGTGGGGGGCACTGCTCGGGAAGGACAGTTCAAGGCACATGGTCCCCTTCTGAGACCAGTTGGCATATCAATATTCTGGAGATGAGGGTGGTGCTTCTTGTGTTGCAGGCTCTTCTTGCCCATCTTCCTCTAGGGATGGCTGCTATCCAGACAGACAACATGTCGGTGTTCTGGTACATCAACAAACAGGGGGAACCAGGTCTTACCCCCCTTGTCACAAAGCCATGAGAGTGTGGGAATGGGCGATCTCCACCGGCCATTTTCACGTAGCAGCGCACATTCCGAGACGGTCCAAAATTCTAGCGGACAGGCTCAGCAGATCTAGCCTGATGCCTTACAAGTGGTCTCCGAATCCTTCAGTGGCAGGGCAGGTCTTTCAAAAGTGGGGTTGACCTTGCTGCAATCTTTTCTATCTCCTTCCAGCGCGAAATGTAGCAGGTTCTTCAGTCTGAACCCCCCCCTCAGGGGGAAGCCTCCAGAGACACTCTGATTCATGCTTGGCCTCTCGGTTTTCTTCATGCTTATCCTCCTCTCCCCTTGATATCAAAATTTCTTCAGAAAGCTCGCAGGCTGGGGAGCTTTCTGATCCCCATCACCCCATTCTGGCATCATCAAGTCTGGTTTTCCCTCTCTATGCTCTCATGTAGTAGTTCCACCATGGACGTTGGATCCATTTCCGGATCTCATTTCTCATTCCTCTGTGATTCCTCATCCAGACCTGGACAGTCTGAAGCTCACAGCTTGGCTGATCCCATTCCCATGATTATTAGGACTCCTGGTTTATCTTCTCCCGTTAAAAGTATTTTGGTGGTGGCTCACAAGTCTTCTACCAAGAGGGTATAAAGTAGTAAGTGGAAACATTTTTCACTATGGGCCTCGCAACGTGCATTAGATCCCTTTATTGCTCCAGTGTCTGCGGTATTGGAATTTATGGCAGGTATGTTTCAGCAATTCAAGTTGCCAGTTCCTTCCTCTACTGTCAAAGTCCAACTAGCTGCAATTTCTAACTTTCATGTGGGGGAAAATATGATTTTGTAGGCCTCTTCTAAACTTTGCAAGGCCTTCCTTAAGGGTACCTTTCTTTTGAGACCCATGGTGAAGGTCCCTACGCCTCCATGGGACCTTACATTAGTGCTTCAGGCTTTAGTCTCACCCCCCCCCCCCTTTGAACCTGCAGCTTTGGTAGATTTACAGTATCTGTCTTGGAAGACTGCTTTTTTAGTTGCCATTACTTCTGCTAGGAGAGTGTCAGAACTTCAAGGTTCCTTATATGATTTTTCATAAAGATAAGGTATCTTTACTTACTAACCCAGCCTTTCTCCCCATGGTAGTGTCAGAAGCCTATATTAATCAGACAATCTTTCAGTCTTTTTTCCAAATTTCCAAAATAAAGGAGAATACAAGTTGCATTTGCTGGATGTGCATAGACAATTACGGTTCTGTTTGCACAGGACAAAAGCTTTTTGGAACTCTGACCAACTTTTTGTTTCTTGCTCAAAACCCTTTTTAGAAAAAACAATCTCCAAAGTTACGATTGCCTGCTGGATTTCCCAATGTATTATTCGGGCATACTCTGTCAGGGGAATTTCCCCACCAGCTCAGGTAAAATCTCATTCTACCAGATCTATGGCTACTTCAGTGGCTTTTTGGTCCAGGGTGTCATTGGATGATATTTGTTCTGCAGCTACTTGGTCCTCATCTCATACCTTCATTTCACATTATAAATTGGACATTGTATCCAAGAACAGGGCATCTTTTGGCTCCGCCGTGCTATGGAATATCCTTCCATGAGGGCCTCCCAGGTGTATAGTAGCTGGGGACTCTGTCCGACAGGTTGAAGACCAAATGAAGTCAACTACTTCAGAAAAAGAAGTTATGTGCTCACCGTAATTTTCCATCTGAGTAGTTGTACTTCATTTGTCTTAAACCATCTCCCCTCCTTCCCCTGACTTTGTCAGTATTGTGCTGGCTATATATATGGTAGGTGGACACTTCAGGGATGTTCTTTGCCATGCTTTGGCTCAGGAAATTTGGGTTGCCAATAGTGGTAAGGTCTTGTTGGGTTGGGTGTATCTTATGTTTTGAGCAGCAAACTCGATCTGAAGGGAGGAAGGAGACAGGGGGCATTGTGGGTAAAGGGAGGAGCTTGGAGTTCGGATTAGATGCTAGTTATGCGGCCAAGTCAGATCCGATACGGATCCATAACCCACAGGTTGAAGACAAATGAAGTACAACTACTCAGATGGAACATTATGGTGAGTACATAACTTCTATTTTTTCATTCTTTTATTTCTGGGCAGTGCTATTTTGTTTAAGGTGTTAAGAAATATTGAGTTAAATTTCTCAACTGTGTCATCTAGTGGGATATTTCATAGTATACTCCAGTTTATTGTGGAGAGGATATTGTTGAACGTCTGTGGGTTAAAATTTGTTGTTTTATAAGTAGTTGTCATGGTTTTCTGTTTTGGAGGATTTTATGTGTGACGTTTGATAAAGACAGGGAGATGGTCACTGAGGGGATTTGATAGGGTGCCAGATAAGGCAAATTTAGTGGGATCAGATACTAAGTATCTAGTATGGAATTTGAGTTTTGCTAAAATATGTAATTGTTTGTATCCAAAAAGATTTACAGAGGGATTCAGTAAAGCCTACAGGGTTGTTTTTCACCATGTGCGTGTTGTGCCACGATGTGCACACGGACGTGGAAAGTATTAGATTAAATAAGCACCATGTGGAGGCGTGCACTCCAATGCAAATGAGGTAAACCTAGGTATGCTAATTACAGCATAAGCAGCTTAATTGCATGCTAATCAACCAATCCAACACTGGAGCTGTTCAATAAGCTATAAAGCATCCATGTGGACTCCGTGCTGGTTTGGCCATGCGTATTCCAAAACAGTAACTCATCTTTGCTCCTCCCCTGACAAAAGAACAGTTTATCCTTGTTTGTGCCATAACAGTCACTCACCTATGCTCCCTGTACCAAAAGAACAGGAAAATGACACAATTTGCTAACAAAAACCCTCTTTGGAATGCTAAATGATTTATCAAAGGAACTGTCCCTGAAACATTTGACATATTTATCACACAGCATTCCATTTTCATGTATTGGCAGTCGTGTATACCTCTGAAATGGCTTGGCAAACATGCCCATGTCATCAGTACACTTCTAATTAATGCATACAGATAAAAGTATAAAAATCTATGCTTCAGATATTTCTTGTATACATTCCAGCATATGCAGTATGTAGCTGACCAAATGGAAGCATACGTTCTCATGTACAGTACTTCTCTGTACAGATATATCCTGAAGAAATAGCATTCTGTGCGGTCTTTCAATATAAACAAGTGCCCCCATCATCAGTTTGCCTAGCTACATGGTTGCCTTTCTGTAGTGTAGATTCAGGGCTGTCAAAACAGTGAAGATGTAAATGAGGTATAAACCCATTAGAATTGCTGAATCAGAAAAAAAAATTTAATCCGTGTAGGGATGTAAACTTAGTGCAGCCACTCCCTCAGTGTTTGGTTTTAATGGATTGCAACTGTGACTGATTAGTGTTTGGGAGAAGGAAAACACAACAGCACAGCAGGCTGCCTTACTTCCAGTGGATGAGTCAGGTCATATCTACAAAGTGTTAGATGTAGGACTGGAAATGTAAGTAAGCAGCACACAAGTCACAGGTTGTGTTCCTCCATATCCAACCTGCCCTTCATTTGTTGGCAACTGCATATCATATTATTTCTACTTAAAATCCTCACACATTTTAAGGTCAATGATATAGAATGGCTTACACACTGGATGTCTCAGATTACTGCTGAGATAAATGAAGAATGACCAACAGACACAGAAATGTAAGAGAGAGCTGTGTATTTGCAAGCAATAATCATGACAGGTTGTGTGATCTGTAGGAGCACTACATCCAAAACTAATTAATACATGTAAAAATAACACTTGTATGGTTTGCTATCAATGTAGATGTTATTGCAGTTGGTTGTGTGCTATTGATTTCAGTTTTTTGCTGCAAAGCTGTTTGTGTGACAGAGGGATAAGGCACACATCCTGTGTTCTGAATGTGCATTGGAGTGAGAGGTCTAATCCAGACCTGTGTAGAAATATCTGATGTGTACTAACATTTTCTAGTGTTTATGTCATCAATTGCTTTTCCTCATTTCAACTATTTCTCCCTTTTTTTTTTTGGGGGGGGGGGGGGCTATGTGCTGCTTAGCTCAAACATGGGAAACTGGAGAAAAATTAATGCCAGGTTTGGCTGTGCTAATCTTATTTGCATGAAGCGTGGCAATGCACAAACTGGACAACTGGCCAGACAGGACCCAGCCAGCCAAAAATAGAAACCAAATACATTCAGTTAATAAAACTGGGCACTGCTAAGCGATGCTGCAAGGCGGTTAACATTGAGACCTTAAAAATGATTAGTAAAATAGGGAATGTCATGTAACTAGTCGTGTGGTAGCAGGTGTAAGTGTAGGAGTGTATTACAGATGGTCCTGAGTTCTAGTACAGGGTGTGCAACCTTTGATTTATTGTTGTGACATTGCAGTTTACAGCAATGAACTGCAATACAGACGAGTGTTTTCTCAAACTTCTTGTGGCAACAGCTGCAAGTCTAGGACTGCCATACACATGGTTCTGGGATCAAATACAGCATATTCCATACACTTTTACTGCTGTTCCATTTCCCATTATACTCTTTCTCACTTATAAAACTTGACATGTTGTACTTGATATTAATTATATGTATGAGGGCTGAGGCACTAGTATTGTGTCTGTTATGTTTTCATTTATCCATGTATTATCATATTTATTCTCAAATGTATGACTGTGGGTATATTGTATACTATATTTCTGCTCTCTGGACTGACTTGGCCTTCTCATTTGTCTAACACACATACACAACTGTCTGTACATCCATTTGCTTTGCTTGCTACTGTTGAGCTCCTGCGCACTGCTGAACACCACATTTGTGCAATGGTAAGCAGTGCACAACATTTTCAAATAGTGTGCACACCTCCATTAAATGCGATGACTGGAATTGGTGGGAAAGCATCATTCTCCATTACTTTAGATCCATGATAGACATGGCAGGCATTTGTGGGAAGGTGTCAGGTTTAGGGCTCAGAAGTGGAATTTCCAAGAGTCCAAGATTTTTATTGGAATCCTAGTTAAGAGCCACAGTGCCAGGCTTTTGCAGAGGGACTATTCTGGCTCCAGTGTAATTCAGAAGCTTGGAATAGTTTAGCCCGGGCTGTACTCAGTGCCTCCAATATCCACCGCACTGGTGAATAATGTAGGCATCACTACAGTGACCTCCAGAGGAGGAAGAGGGATACCCCTGACCATTGGATCAGGGAATTTAGGACTGCGGACATCCCACACATGTGTATCAACTACAGAGACTACTTGGAAGAATACAGGCAGGACTGGTATTCTGTTCTGTTTTTTACACAGCTGCCAGGGACCGCGAGGTTAATGTACGAACCCATGAGGCTGGATTGGCGAGGATGAGGGAAGCATGTGGTATGTATGCAGCAGAATAGTAGTGTTATTGTAGCATTAAAAGTTTAAGATAGCTTTTTGTTATTTTATAGAGTTGTATCAAATTGAGCATGCATATCTCAACTGTAAAATCAAGTTTGAATGCATTAGTCTGCAGCACAAACCAAGAGTCCAATTTTACATTATCAAATTGAGCATGCATATCGCAAATGTAAAAGCAAGTATGCATTCATTAGTCTGTAGCACAAAGAGTACAATATTAGACTTTAGTCAGAGGTTGTGGGTTCGAAGACCACACTTCCCAACTGTACAATGCTGTTAATTCTTCAATTATGTTATTTAAAGGTTTAAAGTAAAAGCTTTATACCAGTGGCGCACATGCCCTTCTGTAAACTTTAATCTGTATAATTGGAACACACATATGTGCAATATATGCACATCAAGAAGTACTTGCTGCAATCTGTAGTATAGTGTGCATCTGTTAGCAGCTGGTGGTCTTAAAAAAGTAAAAGTTTTCTGTCAAGAGTTGGTAGTCTTAAAAGTAAAAGTTGAGATAATAGAGTCAATTAATTGTATCAATTCATTATATGTCACATATGAAGGTACTAATCTTATCTCTTTTTTCTCTCTCACCCCAACCCTTATCTTCTCTTTTATTTTTATTTTATTTTTTTTTATTTTTTATTACATGTCTTCAAAATGTGTCAATGTCATCTGTGTGTACCACATCACTAAATGCTTCACAGCACAGCAGGGTAGGCCTGCCCCATAGGATCCGCATGCCCCTCCTCCACCGGCTCCAGCACCATTACCCAGCAGGTCTGGGAGCCAACCTGGCAGCACCACTTCTGCTGCCTCTTCACTACCTGCCCCCTCAGATAGTCCTATCCTGGAGGCTGGTCCAATGGTTCCCTCAGGGAGCAGTGGCAGAGGTGGTGATTTTAATACCTGCGCTGAATTGCCAGCGATGGTGCATAGGGCTGTGAGCCGCACTATTTGTGCAAGCCTACACTGGCTGGAGAGGCTGCTGTCCCACAATTTATGTAATACCAGGAGGAGGAGACTTAGATGTCAGGCACTCCAGCCAGTGGCAGAGTGAGGTGACAGTGATGTCAGTCCAGTGGGTGAGAGCAAGATTCTTACTGTCACTCAGCTTGATGATCATGAATTTGTGATGTTCCCACCCTCATCCCAATCATGGTGTCCCCCAACCTTTTGCGTCCATCACTGTCCTTGTCTCTTGTCTTGTTTGTCTTCAATTGCTTCCTCACCTACCCAACTTACCTCACCCAGACATTCCTGTACCCCCTCCCCAACATTCGTCTCTCTCTCTCTCAAAAAAAAAAAAAAAATTGTCCCATACATAGCTCTCCATTTCGCACATGTGTCTTCTTGACACACTTGATTTGGTCCAGTTGACTGCACAACATTATTGTGTTTTGGTCACCCCTCTCTCTGGAGGTGACAGTCCAAATTCAGTCTTATTTGTCAGATGTTCATTTTACACTGTTAAAGAAGTGGATAACTATGGTGCTTTCCTACCTCCTTCCTGCACATTCCTGCCCTGCTATCCCTTTATTCTTCCCCGTGCTTGCTCCCCATTTCACCACTGTCCAATCTTTCCTATTTCTTTTCCTTAATGCATTATTAAGCGATGGTACATATCATGCACCAACGCTCAGCAACGGTAATGCGAACGTAGTTAAAAGTATTACATACAGCTGTATTTGAACCCAGTACAATCTGGCTCTAAAAAGGAATATATCACTGTATTAACTGCATTAACACATGCTGTCACAGTGTCATTTAAGTGGCAGATGTATTCCAGAGACTCAGTACTGTCAGACTTTGTTCTTCCCTCTGCTTGTTCCTGATTTCACCACTTTCCTATCTACCCCATTTTAACACCTTTAATCTGGTCAAAAATAGAATCACACACACAACACACATAAGTAGCAGAAAAAGCAATGGTTCCCTTCTCTTTTAGGGCTCCATGTTTGTAAGGAGGTACACATTGCACACCAGAGCCCAGTGACTGTGAGCGGCAGCAAAGTGCACCAACACATCTCGTATGAACAATATATGTCATTGCGTTTTCACTCTGTAATGAAGAGTATTTTAAAGTATTACATACACCTGTATTCGAACCTAATACCATCTGGCCCAAAAAAGGAATGTATCAGTGTATTAACACATACTGCCACAGAGTCAGTTAAGCAGCAGGTGTATTTCGTAGAGTCAGTATGCATTTTGCTAACTGTTGCACAAACCCACTGCACGCTTCACTGTGGAAATGTTTATACTATGCTGTATTACTCTCCATTTTCTGTGTATGACATGAAATTACATGTGTAAACATTAAAAAGTGAGGGCTCTATCTAACAATTTGTCACATATTTACAATATATCCATCTGTTGCCACCCCTCAAGCACTGTAACCCTGGTGTCTCAGTACTTTTTCCATACTGATATCAACCACAGTACAAAATGTAATATCAGATGTTGTGTGCTACGCAGTGCACATCAGTCTGGTGACATGCAGAACTACAACTGTTGACCCATATGCCTATAAGCACTTATCTGCAAGGCTAAGGAAGAAGTCAGCAAGGACATATCCACATACATAGGCGACCTTCAACACACTTGACCCTATACATTTTGTTTTTGTCGAGGGTACATCTTGCTTATTGAACCTTATGGATTTCTTGGATACTGACCCCACAGACCTGGAGGAGGGATAATAAGACATGCTGCCTATGTTGACTTATTCAAGGCCTTTGACAATATTCCCCATTCACGTGTCATAGTGAAGATCTCCAATGTGGGAATTAAGCCATATAATAGTACAGGGATAGGCAACTGGCTCACTGATACAACACACACTGTCAAAGCTAGGGACTGCACCTCTTTCAGTAGCCAATTGCCATTAGAATACTGCGAGGATTTGCCTCAACTGTTTGCAAACTACTC
Organism: Protopterus annectens; assembly: GCF_019279795.1. NCBI lineage: Eukaryota > Metazoa > Chordata > Ceratodontiformes > Protopteridae > Protopterus > Protopterus annectens. The sequence continues at coordinate 515,395,838 of NC_056746.1, read as the reverse complement.
CCTGAAGCGCAGGCATGGTAGATGGCTTTTGGTTTACTAAGTTTGCAGATGACTCGTAACTGGACACACTCATATAAAGTCCCCCAATGATGGTAACATGTTATGAAGGAGCTGCCACACACAAATGATTGGTGCCAAACTCATAGACTGTACCTTAAAGCATACAATAGCTCATTGTCCCCTTTGGCAATGAAATACCCCTACTAATTATGTCATATATATATAGCACCCATCTAATCTCATACACAGTGTTGTGAGACTTGAGAACACATGTTGATAGCAATCTGCACTTTCATCACTATATGTCCATAATGGTTACACACACATTCTGCACTGCACACATCATACATATTGACTTCACATCCAAGACCAGGGTGGTCATCCTTTTGCTGTACTCTACTCTTATCAGACCACTAATCAACTACATTGCTCCCTTCTGTCTGTACCTCACCAGACACCTGAAGCAGTTGTAGAAAACACATGGTTGTGCCTGGAAGACTCCAAGGCCTCCAAACATGACATAATAGAAAGACTGAAAGACCTGTCAGTGTACTCAGTATAATGCAGGCTGCTGAGAGGTGACCTATGTGTGCCCTACAAAGCAGTCTCAGACCCTGACCTACTGGAAATGCTGCACATCTGCAGATCAAATGGGACAAGAATAACTTGGCCCAGGGTTCTCAACCAAGCCTGTGACATAAACAGAACATGCTGGGGAGATAGATATATCCCTCAACTACTCACACTCCTCTGTAGTAGACTGACACTGTGTGTGAATCAGTGCTCCTCAGTGATCCTGTTCAAGTGTAACCTTGACTACTGGTTGGGTGATTGTAAAGTCACCTCTGGGGTGGCACCTATGTCCCTCATGGACAGGGCCAGTTGGTGCTGCTCACAAAATTGCTCTAATGACCATCTAGCTATGCTCAGTGAGGGTACTTGTGTTTTTACACAGCTAGGCTTCTAAACACTATAGGGCCATTAGGCTAGTAGACTCCTATGTACATATGAAGCAGTGAGTTTATGCAGGTATCCCAACATTTTGTCTCCTACATGGCCTGCTGATGTCATCTACTATAAGTTGACCTGCAGCCATGTAAAAGTCAAACCTGTGCTGCGGCGCTTGCGTAAAGTACTCCATTCTGTAGTCTGTGTGCTTAGATAGGTGGGGGTTCTGTTCTTACTGCAATCAACTGCGTCTTTGTATGTGTCTAGCCAGAAGAACAGAAGTGAGTATCTTGCAGTTACTGCTCTTGTCCCATGAATTGACAGTATTTTAACATTTGCACTTGCCTACAGATCCATTTCATGCAGGCCTCCCAACTTCTTCTCTCCAACATGCACTGCTGATGTCATCCACTATAAGTTGACCTGCAGCTATGTAAAAGTGCTTGCATATGTAGTCTGTGTACTTAGGTAGGAGTTCTGTTCTTATTGAAGTCAAGTGTGTGTGCGTGTGTGTGCATATATGTGTGTGTGTGTGTGTGTGTGTGTGTGTGTGTGTGTGTGTGTGTGTGTGTGTGTGTGTGTGTGTGTGTGTGTCTGTGTGTGTGAAGTGTTGCTTGACATTACAGAGATCATGTTACACCAGCATGTGGGACACTGTTATGTTTTCCTCAACAGACACTGCTGATCTCATCAGCTATAAAGTATTGTCCGAGACACTCCATGATGCTTGCGTAAAGTACTGTGTTCTGTAGTCTATGTACTTAGATAGGTAAGGGATCTATGCTCACTGTGTGTGTGTGTATGTGTGTGTGTGTGTGTGTATGCTTGCTTGACAGTAGAGACAGTATTTTGCAACAGCATGTGGGACATTGCTTTTACCATCTTCATCTCAACAGACTGCTGATTTGCAGATATGCAATATACACATCAGACCAGGGTCGGAGATATCCTGTAATCCAGGCACAATTCACCTCATCCTTTCCTGTACAGATTTCAGGAACAGGGCTTTCAGTATATCCACATACATCACTCATGGTTTGTAGGACCTGTATTTTTTTGGTGTAAAACTCTCAAGGTCTGTCCAGCTGCTGCAGGTGTCTGGTGAGGTACATGCAAAAGGAAGCATTATACTGTATTAGTATTCATATGAAGTTTTGAGTACAGTGCTGTTATATCCTCCTCAGATTTGGATACAATGGTCTGACTTCTGAGGTGCATGCCGTAGCCTTTCCATACCACTGTGGACACTTGGTCGAAGTTCAGATTGCTATCTATGTGAGTTCGCAGTTCTTGCACCACTGGTTTCAGCATAGGGGGAGTGTTGTCAGTGGTGTATTTACCAGGAAATTCCGCTTTGCATAAGCCACAAATCCTGACACATTCTATATTTATTAATAGACAGTGTGGCTTTGGCACCAGTCATTTGTGTGCATTAGCCCCTCTTATACTATAGTCACATGATTGGTGGACTCAGTGATTGCAGTCAATGTGCATGAATCAGTAAACATGGTAAGCTGCAGGTTACATTTTGTAGCGTGGACTGTTGAGAAATAGATTCCAAGCAGTATAGAGCCCAGCACATATCCTTGCGGTACACCAGTGGTGACAAGTGCAGTGGTAGAGGTTGATTCACCAACTTTCACAGTATGTGATCTGTTGGTGAGGACATTGGTTAACCATCTAGTGACGCAAGTGTTAATCCCCAAATGGTAGAGTTTGTCAATGATACCTGAGTAGTGGGGGTCATGTCCAAACCACAGGACACATCAAGACAGGCAGTATGCACTGTGTTACCATCATGCCACCATATCACACAGAAACAATAGGCTGTGACAACATCACAGATCACCTTTAACGTGACTCAGAACATAACACCTACTTGACACAGTGTGATAACTTCAACATACCCTCCAGGTGGACTATATTCCCATAGAAGGATGTACATTGACATGCATCCATCTGAGTGGGCTAAGGACAGCAACTGATGCATGCATGCATGTATAGACACATCCTGACTCTCCTGATCTGTGATATGGACTAACATGTCATCATGAACCTTCTCTAAATGGGCACTAGTAATATCACATCTGTGTGCAACAGACATGTGTGAGTTTTTGATGCTGCATCTATGTCTGCTGCATCTGTCAGATGTCCTCAAAGCCATCATCCTGTGGAACTTGAAAAGGCCAATGCAGTCATCAGGAGTCCACACTGAGGTATTCACAATGACAAATGTTAGTGTCAACACCTAAATCACCAAGTGAGTAGAACAGTGACCTATATCTTGTGTCGAGTGATCAAGTGTGTACATCAGGGCTGTCAAGAATGACATACAAATCCTGTGCCCCAACAGCTCTCTGGAGGACTGCTGATTGTGGACAATCATTGACTCCAGCTGTGATATTGGTCTAATACAGACATTATCAACACACATCAAAGATTGTTGCCACAGCCATGACAACACATGAGATGAAAAAAAATGGGGATTTGCTTCATTATGCAAACAAATGCACAAACCAAGGATCATGTAAACATCACACCCTATCAGCAGACCAGTTATCTGGCCTTTGCCCTTGGATATATCGTATGTGGAATGTCCACCAACATGTGTCCACGGTGGTGAGTACCCCCTTGTATGTAACACATCTACTGAGTATGCGCAGGACATCCACACGACAAGCCATGATACCGTTACAGTTCACACCCTTTACCATACCAGTACCAGAGTACAATGCACCCTTCCTCATGTCCCTCCATACACATCTTCCAATGATGTGTAACTGAAGTGTACCACCTTTGTCATTGTGAGCTGGCACAGATCTATTTCTGCACACCTAGGAATTAGTTTTATTGCTTAGATGTTACTGTCTGATGGCACGGAACCACCGTCAAGTTATAGTGCCACATGCATGTGTGACTTCTGTTTCGGTGATGCACTCATGTGATACATAGCTGTTTAGTGACATTGATGGCATAGTTTACATTTGTGACCGTGTAGATTGTACTATATATATATATATATATATATATATATATATCTGCCATGCACACCAGTCAACTAGCCTGTAGTGATTATAATGTCAAGTGTGTCTCTGCAGACCTCCTGCATATGTTAGTGTCAGGAAAGTGTGCTTGATTACACTCGTAGATTGCTGACATGTCCTAATAGTTGTACAAATGGGTTGGTGCAGAACCATTTATGATCACTCAGAAACACATATGCTGTGTCAGAGACATGGGTATTGCTGATGGTATTATTCTGATGTTGTCCATGATTATACTGTTGGCCATGAGCCTTTATCTGTGTCCTACTTGGAAGCTTCTGTTGACAATACAGGCATACTCAGGCAAATCAGTTTGCATGGCTTCACAATATGCACCCAACCCCAATTGGATTTAACATCCATGATATGTTTCTTATAAATGGCAGTCCAAGTACCCTTACATATCATTGACAGAACTTATACAGACTGCCTGAAATGGGATTCCATAATACTCAGCACTATATACACTAGCCTGTCCTGTGCCTGCAACACATACATTACATGAAAAACCCTGGCGGTCCGTGTGGCATTCCATGCAATCCCTCTAGCCCAGTATGCTGGAGTGTACACATATACTGTCAACACATACATTAATATATGAAAAACCCTGGTGGCCCGTGTGGCATTCCATGCAATCCAGATAGCCCAGTATGCTGGAGTGTACACATAAACTATCCCATCCTGTCTCCACAACATAATACATTAATATATGAAAAACCTTGGTAGTCCATGTGGCATTCCTGCTAGCCCAGTATGCTGCAGTGTACACATACTCTGTCCTGTCCTGTTCCTGCAGCATAATACATTAATATATGAAAAACACTGGTGGTCCTTGTGGCATTCTGTGCGATCCCACTAACCCAGTTTGCTATGCTGTAACTAAGTTTGCTATCCATGTTGCTTTACATGGTTTCCTGGCCACCACGAAACCCTGCTTCTTTATATTTGAAGGCGGGAAGTGGCATGAATATTCATTAAGTGTTGCTGCTCACAGCGCAAACACATAAACTCCATGTAGGCTTCACATGAAGCCTGTATGGAATTTATTGAATCCCAGGGTTACCCTAAATTTAGGGGGGGTAGATATAAGCTCAAGCGAGTTAATATTAACATCTCCTAGTATGATTGTTTCATGAGAAATGGAAGTTGAGGTCCAGAGCAGAGTGTTTTCTAACACATTGATATTATTGCTTGGGGGAATATATAATGTAATGATACAGATTTGTTTGTGTTTGTTTAGTTTGAGGAAAGTGATAAGAAGTTCTGCTTTATTGAATTGTGGTCTGGGGGCATTATAAGGCACTAGGCTGAGGCAATCTGGCTATATTATTGATACACCACCACCTTTCCTTTTAGTTTGGTTATTCCTAATTATGTTATAGTTTGGTGGTAATATTTCAGTGTTGCTAATATTTGGTTGTAGCCATGTTTCTGTTATGGCTAGGATAAAAGGTTGCTGATCAGTTATCCAAGCATGGAGTTCTGTAATTTTATTATTACAAATACTTCTGGCATTTAGAGTAATAAAAGTTAGTTGACTACTTTTAGATGGATAAGGTGCTGTTTGATTTTATTCAGTACTATTGACTTTTTCTTTTGAGATGAGTTTTGTTGGGGCTGGATTAGGGTGAATATTGATACTGGTTAGGATTGATTTGTGAATAGAGGTGCAGTGTTTCTTGATAGATGTTGGCTGTTATTATGACATTACCTTTAGGTATGGTAGTTTTTCTGGTGGGTACTTAGTTGGGGAGATGGTAGTGTGAATCTGGTGTCTTTGGTAGTGGGTGAGGTGGCTAAGGCATAGCAGTAGTAGATTCAAGCCTATAGTTAAAACATTCATACTGTTATTGTTGCCTAATTTGGTAGTGATAGATATAGGATAAATAGTCTGGGAGAGAAATTGTGGGTTGTGTAAGTAATATATGTCTGATGATGTAATAGACAGAAAGTAAAAGTATGTAAGAGGTGTGAAAACAGTTAGTAGTTATATATGCAGTGGAAGTAACAAGGAAGTAGTGATGAAAGGTTAATCTACAGCTAGGAGTGATGAGTAATAGGGAGCTAAATGATGATAAAATATTAAGGGCTGCTTGTTTAAGTTGGATGGGAAGGGTTTAGTATTACTGGTAGCCAGCTAGTATAAATGTAGCCATAGTGGGGGTGAGTGGGAATTGAGGGTAGGGTAGGGGAGTGAAGTGGAACACGTGTGAAGTGGAACAGAGTGGGGCCCCCACTTGGTACATGTGATTTTGTAAACACTATCTGCTGGGAATGACTTAATCTATGAAAGTAAGAATGTTGGTAGTTAATGCATTAGTACAGCATTCAACATTTATAACAGACCATCTCTGTTAAAATTTTCAAAAATGCAGTGTGCCTTATAAGTAGAGTGAAACAGCTGGATGGAGAGGAGTTCACTTGGGTCATGGGGTAGAGAAGTGACTTTGAATTTGGACCCAGAAAGGCAGAAGTAGTTGGAGAACAATTGAGATGAAGAGAGGATTAATCAGCTACTTCAATGGACTGCAGTTACCCCCCCCCCCCAAATGGTGGTTTATCACCACATACATTCAATGAGGTAGAATGTTTATGGATACAAAAACAAGGCCTTTGAACTCTAAATACCTGATCTGAGTCACTGCATTTAATTTTATTGTTAGGGGTTTTATTGCCTTTCCAGGGAAATTTTTCACGGCTAGTGTAAAAATGCTAATGTGTTAATTTAGCTTCACCTTCAGCAGTGTAAGGCCTGTGGGTGGGTGGTGGGGGTGTCCCTCCAGCAGATTCAGCACTACTGTAGAGAACACTCTGATGCAGAAGTGAGTTAAAACAATTATGTTTAGTTTGATTTTTGATAACTGCTTTACATAGATATTAACTGAATGGATTGCTTCTTTTGTACTTATGAAACTGAAGGTGGACTTCTGCTGAAGAAATTCCTTTGGTAGTGTGATTATGTTAATGTTTGCAGCAGCAATTGTCAGGCATAATATGTGCTCAGTACAAGTAGAGTGAAACACCTTTGACAAACCCAAATTGCTGCATGTCTTGGTTTCATTTTTCTAAATCTTTTGGGTTTCTAATACCACAGACCTCATTCTTAAGTCAGGGTATAATTAAAGTTCATCTACCCTGATGAGACTTTTAATGTTGCAGTGTATCAGCTCAGTTAGAATATGTTCCATAGCTTTGCAAATGATACTCATCAGGCTGATGGTACTGTAATTCCCAAGGTCGGTGACAGGGGGACACTTGTGGAATGTTGTCAGTGCTGCTGTATGCCAAACCTCAGGGTCAAAACAGGTAGCAAGACTTAGGTTTAATAGCTTTAAGAGTGGCTCTGTCAGGGCTTGTTTAGTACTGTTTATTAAACAGCAAAGTATATTATCAGGTTCCATGAAGGTCGTATTCTTAGTCCTGGAGAGTACCTTCAGTACGTGTTCTTTAGTGCTGATGGGGGGTCTGAGATTATCAGAGATAAATAAGCTTTTTTGTTGTTATCACTGGGGTGAAGTTTGCACTGAATTTCTTTGTTTGTATGGTAGCAATGCTTTCTTTGTCAGAGTAGCTGGAGCCACTATGAGTAAGTTCAGGGAAATATTGGGTGTTATTTCTTGTCTATTCATTCAGGCTGTCTAATCTGACATTTGGGTCCTCAGGCCATCAGTTGGATCCTATCCTGTATATTTAGTGCTCTAGCTACAAGCCCATTAGAATATTTCCTTAGCACCAAAAGCTAAACAACCAACACAAAACAATAATAACTGGAGCACCACAAAAAAACAGATACCAGAATGCAGGCAAAAGTTTAATCCAAGGTGTAAAAAAAATGATAAATCTAACATTTACCATAATTAGGTTGAGCCCCCAAGAGAAACAGCTGCTCTTAAAGTAACATATCACATATAATAAAAATGGATATACTACAAAAACATTTTAAATTGCATACTTTACTATAAGACAAACAAATCCAATATCATATCTAAAAGCAGGATATTACAAAAATTAAATAATGAAATATACATTTGTTTAAAATAGTGTATAGAAAAATAATGAACATGAATTTATATACTGTTTAATGTCTTCAGTTTTAATAGACATGATATCAAAGTCATTTCATTTAGGGCAGGCCAATTACTGGCATTAGTAAAAAGTTGCCAGTATAATTCACATTTTCAAGTGTGATTGACCAAGGACCTCGTCTGTTGTCAACAATAATTTGTTCAAGCACACAAAACTTGAGAAATGGTCAGGATATGAACAAATATGTTTGAATAATGCAGTAGTCTCTCTGGCAGTTCTAATTTCATACAAATGTTCTTAGATATGATCCTTCATTTTTCAGTCTGTCTTTCCTATATAAAACTTGGACAAAGAGAACAACAAGCACAGTGAACCATTTCTTAGAAGCACAATTGTAATGTTTTTAACTTCCACAGAAATATTATTCAGATTCCAATTACTGCAAACCAATATATGTTTACAGTATGTACATGCACCACATTTCTTCATACCTGCATTTGACATCTTAATTAGTTACCTTGATTCAGAAATTGCTTTTAAATGTTTACCTCTTTTAAAAACCACATGGGGTATCTCACCCACCAACTCTCATAAATTAGTGTCATTTATTAACTAACCCCAATTCTTTCTTAATATATTCTTGATCTCGTAACTCTCAAGAGAAAAATTCATAATAAAAGAATTTTTGAAGTCCAATGATTTCTGCAACTCAGTATTATTGGGATGTCCTGTTGTAGTGGATGGAAGCTCATTCTGTGAATGTGAAATTGTTTGTTCTGTAGCGCCATCCATGTTAATGTCAGTGGGAGAATAAATAGTCCCCAAAATGGAGATAACTCACCCATGTTCTCGTTTATTGACAACTTCCGACATAATATTGTTCACAAATTCAGTTAGATTTTACTAGTGGCAATTTATTGGCTAGGGGGTTGTCTTTTGTGCCTGCAAAAGATATGAATATGGCTAACACCATTATGGATCTAAAAATGTTTACACGTAAATTGAATTTCAAGACACTTTTTGGGAATATGGATGCTGCTGTGGATCCTTGAGAATTTCAAGCACCTAACCCCCCCCCCCCATATATCCTTCTATTCTTTGCTTCAAGAGAATCTGTGAAATTGACATTCATCACCTTCGACATACGTAGATGAAAACAACAGTTGAAACACTCCTCCAACCTCTCTAGCCATGAAATTACCAGGTTGAATAAGCTTTGAAATAACACTTCCATCTGTATTATGCAACTGGATAAGGGAGGTGGACTGGTATTCATAAATAGTATGGATTACAGCATGGAAGTGAAACATATTGTGAAGGCACCTACTTATGAGATAGGGCCAGATTCAATAAAGCCTACACTAAATGTACACTGTTCTGAGTGAACAGACAACACAGACATAACTTGCACCCTCCTCCTCCTCCTAATTTTAAATAATCCTACTGATATTCTTGCAACATTAAATATTGACAGGGATTCATAAAGGTTACCAGAAAGTGTAGACTACATGTACACTTAGTGTAATCTTTCTGAGTGAATAGAAATCACAAAACATGTGATAAGAATTTTATCGAATACATATAGTTTACACTTGGTGTAGACTTTATTGAATCTGGCCCATAGTCTAATTGAATAAATGTAATATAGCTTACAGTAAGATCAGGAATTTTTTGAATGATTTATTTATTGAGGAACGTATTATGATTGACGAGTTTAAGTATTTTTCTGTACCCCATCCTAAAATACCTACTATGTTTGGACTCCCTAAAATACACAAAAATAAAGAGCAACCACCTATGCGTCCAATTGTTGATGAAAGAGGTTTCATTACACATCCCTTGGCCAGATATCTGGACGCTAAATTGAAGAGCCTTGTTACTGAGTAAATTCATGTTTGCAAAGATTCATGGGAATTTCTGGACAAGATTAATGGACTACCATACAAAGATTCATGCATTCTCATGACTATTGATGTTAGGGATTTGTATTCTGTTATCCCGCACCAGGTAGGTCTGGATTGGTTTATTGAATTTTTGCATGAAAAAGGTGTCAGCCAAGGACAAATTAAAGTTTATGAGAATTTTCTCAACATTGTTCTTAAGAACAATTTCATCAGATTTGGGTACGTTTTTTTCTTCAGAATACTGGTGTACCAATGGGAGCAGCCTGCGGTGGTTTATTCGCAAACATGGTAATGATACAGTGGGAAAAGAAATGTGTATTTGAATCAGAATTCTTTGCACCTATGATACCCGTTACCTGGATGACATCTTTATTTTATGGGATGGTAATCCTCAAAAATTCCACATTTCCTTCATTATATAAATTATACTACTGATTTTTTGGTTTTCACTCATGAATTAATATTAATATTAATACTGCATGTTTAGACATTTGGCTGACAAGGGACACCATCAGTGAGCATTGTAAAAGAAAGATATTCTAACAGTTTTTTTACATTTTGATAGTTCGCATCTAATTTATCAGAAAAAAGCAGTAATCAAGGGACAGTTTGTATGAGCTTGCCCGTATGACTACAGAAGATAACATGTTTTTGGATGAATGTGATCTTCTTAATAATATGTTTTTGACATGTGGATATCCAACTGAGTTTGTGAACAATGTTATGTTGGAAGTTGTCAACAAACAAGAACATGGTTATTTTGTCCCCATTTTGGGGGCTATTTATGCTCCCACTGATACTAACATGGGTGGTGCTTTGGAACAAACAATGTTACATTCACAGAATGAGCTTCCATCCACTTCAACAAGACACCCCAATAATACTGAGTTGCAGAAATCACTGGATTTCAAAATTTCTTTTATTATGAATATTTCTCTTGAGAGTTATGAGATCAAGAATATATTAAGAAAGAACTGGGGTTTGTTAATAAATGACACTGATGTACGAGAGTTGATGGGTGAGATACCCAGGGCTGGTGTTAGCATTTTGGGGGCCCTCAGCAAAATGTGAAGTTGGGGGGTCCCCTAGGCACGTCCAGTCTAAATATTACCCTGTCACTGCCACTTCTCCTAAGTAACCTTTTAGTTCAGGCTGCAAACATTTAGGAGTAGTACATACAGACTGACCTGTAGATACGATGCTGTTACATTACAACAAACCTGTATAACATACTATGTTGGCCCATCTCAGCGGAATGTTTCCAGTTACTGGCATTTAGTTGCAACAATGATATATTGCAACATCTCTATGTCCACGTCTGGTCTAAGGTCAAATGCTGCCCTAGGCCTACTATGTCAACCCCCCCCCCCCGAAACACACCCACCCACCCTGCAGTCCTCCCCTCTCCTTCCCCCATCTTGGCACCCCAAGACTATGCACATTCCTTTTTTCTTCTGTTTTGCACATTTTGCCTTAGCTTTCAGTTTTTCAAGGAATCATAGCTTTCAGTATACTCTGAGGTGTATTTTAAAGATATTTTTGTTTTCTTTTTATACAACCTTTTCATCCAGTGATGGCTTAAACAGAAATTATGACTAAGGAAAAAATGCACTGCGTTGCTGCTTAGCTTTAGTTTTCTTGGCATCCTTTCGACACACTTTCCCTGACCAAGACAGCACAGTAATAAACATTTAGGAAGTAACTCAAATAAGCCAGGGCCCAAGAAGCCATAGGGTTACAGATGCCCTGGGATGCATTTTAGAGCATTTTCCCAACCTTTAATTCCAGTGGTGGCCTAAACAAAAATCATGGGTAAGAAAAGAATTTCAGTCTTATTTTTTTTCAGGGAAGCCAAATTGTGCCCAAACCTTAATGTTCAAAGCTGACAAAATAGCAGCTTACAATAGACTAAGAAGCCAGTTGTTGTGAGGATACACAGGTCCTATCTGGGAATACTGCCTATCCCCTAACCCCCCAAAAAAGATAGTTACTGCCTATGAACCCCTCTGGTGTTAGATTGAGATGAACACAGATGTTCAAATTGCAACAGTCATGTATTTCAAGTGTCTACTGACACATTTAGCATACCTCGTCAGTCCTCACTGTCTGGCATTATTAGGTGCACAGATAAAAATCTTTGATTTTTTTACACACTCACATGCACACACACACACACACACACACACACACACACACACACACACACACACACACACACACACACACACACACACACACACACGCATGCATGAACTATAGTAATACTAGTTTTGTACTTATTTCAGCAAATAGAAATACATTGTGCAACACTGGTACTGCCACACCAGATCAGTGACTGATGTTTAGCAGTCATCAAACAGCAGCAGGAGTAAGTCACTTTAATTTACTTCATTGAAGAGTAATGCATACCTGCCATTTTCTCTGATTTCGCAGACCTTCACTGATTTTGCTCTGTCCTTCATAAAAAAGTTTGATTTGCTTGTAAATCATTCAGTGACAGAGAGTTAAGAAATACAGATATCATAGTTTTATACTTCTTATTGTCCAAAAATGCATGTTGATGCAAAAGTTGTTATTCTACTAACGTAAGTGAATTAGAGAAATATGTAAAACAGGTATCTGATTATGAGCCTTTATTCTGTTACTATTTTTGACTCTGCCTAGAATTCTTAAGCAAAGAAGCTGAGAGTTATAATATCTGGTTCTGCCAGCATTTATAAATTTCCAATAAAAGAAAACTATTCCTGAAGAGCAGAAGCATCAGCTCTTCTTATAATCCAAAGTTTGCACAGATATCAGTCACTCTAGGCTGTTGATTTCTCTAATGCTTACCTTGCTCATATTCATTATCAACATAGGTTCATAGGTGTTTACTAGGCTAACGACCACAAGGGCCTTTTTAAGCCTAGCCATGCATCCCAAATCGCTAAGAAGTTCTGACACCCTTGCTAAGTGTAAGCAGGGGCCTGGGAGATGAACCACTTACAGGTTGCCTGTGTCCATTAATTCTGGTGCTGTTTGTTTTGTGGACATGCAGGAGGTCCATCAGAATGGGGTCTGACAATGCCCTGTATGCCAGGCATAGATCTCCCCTCAAAAGCCTGTAGGATTACCCTAACAGGGTCATATTACACTCCTGCCCAGGTTAAAGAGCTAATCAGAAAATTAATACAACCCCCCCCCCCCCCCGCAGCTCCAAGTATTGCAGTTACTTAAAGCTGGCTATGTTGTTAATTTTAGTGGAGAGAATTTCCACCAGCTGGGTTTACCTAAGTCAGGGGCAGTACGTCAGTGGTAAAATATTTAATGAAATTGTGAAGCCTCTTACTTGATAAAATACTGTTAGCATCAGTAGTCATCTTTGAATTTCAAAGAAGATATAAATAAGAATTATTGCCCACCTGGCTTATTAAGTATACAAGTGTCCTATAGTAGCTTTTGTTGGTTTTACAGATAGTGCAAAATGTCAAGAAAAAATAACTTGCTGTGGTTGGGGGTCCCCCAGCGACCGCAGGGTTTGCTGGTGCCTAAAGCCGGCTATGGAGGTATCCCATGTGGTTTTTAAAAGAGGTAAACATTTAAAACCAATTTTTGAATCGGGGAAACTAATTAAGCTTTGAGAGGTGTGCATTTATTGATTCTGATGAAGTCTATGGTGTAGTAGACGTAAGCGCTAAATCCTATGACGTTTTGGCTGTGAATAAAAGATTTCTACGTTTTTACATTCTGAGTGGACTGCTGTGGTTTTTAGAAGCTCAAGGGAATTCTATGCCTAGCATTTTCCCTATTTTGTTTTTGCTTTTCGAATTGGTTGTGTGGGATTGCGCTGATTGTTTAGGATTAATGAGTACTATATAAGGCAGGTTCTTTTTAGTGCCTTTTATCTGATGATGTTCCTCGCATAAGGGATGAAATCTCTTATCGTAATAGTGTTTTTATCTGATATTTTCTGTGTTTTGGATTTTCATTGTTGAATTTACCATTTTTTAATCTTGGATTAAACTTTTGCTTGCATTCTGGTATCCATTTTATCGTGGTGCTCCAGCTATCATTGTTTCGTGTTGGTTGTTTGACTTTTGTTGCTTTGGTTTTTACTTCTAATATGTCTCACTGAACACAAACTGGCACCACATTGCAGTATTTGTGGTGGGGGAAACTTTATTTATTCACCAATCTGTTTGAAATTTAACACTATTATTGAGCAATTGTCACAGAGGGTTGAACAATTTACAGCAGTGAAAGGGAATATAGCTGCTCCCCTGGTAAGTGTCAATTTATTTATTTATTTATTTATTTACATTTTTTGACCGGGGGTGTCCGACTGGACGTAGGTCCATTTTCAGTGGAGGCCCAGGGAGAAAAGCTCCACAGTTAAAATAAACAGACACTAGTTACATTGGAGTACATAGCGATTAACAATTTAACATAGCAATTACTTACAACATATTTACAGATGAAGAACATAGTACATCAGTAGACAACTAGAATCTTTATCTGTGAAGTACATAACAGACATTAACAAATGTTACAATAAGAAGTTCCTGCTGTATAATAAGTACTAGGCTTATGTGCATCTGAGCTTGCTATAATCAAGGCAGCTAGTGGGGTGGAAAGAAAGGTAGTGGTTGGATGGGGTGGGTGATATTAGAGTGGGAGTTGCAAGCGCATAGCCAGCATGTTTTTAGGTGTGCTTTTAGTAAAGTTTTGAAGTGGGTGCATGATGGTACGGAGGTAATTGTGGGTGGAAGTGAGTTCCATAATTTGGCTATGGTGCAAGAGAATAGTGCTTCACCAGCAGAGTTATTGGCTTTAGTGATCTGCAAGTGATTTTTGTTGCTGGATCTTAGTGGTCTGGTGGTGCGATAGGGTTGGTGTAGATTCCGGAGGGATAGGACATTTAGTGGATGGTTTACTAGTTTGTGGGCGAGTGAGAGTTGATACCACTGAAGGAGGTGAGGAAGTTCAAGCCAGCCCAGTTCAGCAAGTGAGAGACAGTGGTGACTACGGTAGGATGCCCCTGTGGCGAATTTGGCGATTTTGTTGTAGCAGGTCTCTAGCTTGTTTAGATCGCATTGCCTTAGACTGTATTACAACCATGGTACAAGGTTGCAGAGATGTAATAGTTCCTCAATTGAAACTTTAAGTAACCATAACATTAATAACTATGGAGTCTCAAACCACAGAGCCAGTATGGTTTTTGACAGTGTGAATGACCATTGACTTTCTGGTCCCCAATTGAATTTACAACCACCGGTCTTGCATGACTGGTTGCAGGCTGATATCTGGCAGAATGAACTTTGTCATTCTAATGATCAGTTGTTTGAGGAACGTTTGACAGAGTTGGACTGTAAGCTCTTAAAAATCAAAAACTTCAGTTGGATAATGCTTTTTTCTTGGAATCCTTAAAAACTAATATAGTGCCTAAAGGTTTGCGTACTTAGCGTTTTTTGATAGGATTGATTCCGGGTTCAGTGCTTCACAAAGACCTTCTCTCCATGTTCAATAGACATGGGCGAGAATATATGGACCTCATTGTTAAACATAACAAGTTAATAGAGGATTTATTTGTAAATATTGATGAACTTAATAATCTGATTATTAACAAACCCCAATATGAGAATTTTAAATATGAACATATCCGTTTTTTTTAAGAGCATTGACCAAAAACTGCATTTTATCAGAATTCATAAAAGCAATAAACTGGAGAGAGACAAAAAGGACTATTTAGCTAATAGAGTTTACCCCACTTCCTCACCTTCTCAGATTGGGGGTAGTATATTCAACCCAGTACCAAGTATGGCATTACCTGGGGCTGAAGTGTGCAAATCTGGGCATGAACAACAGGTGGAGATTAATACTAACCAGGAGCTTTTTTTAGATCCGCAGGAGTGGCCTATAGTAAAAATTTAAAAGGAAATTTTGAATCAAGGAAACTAATTAAGACATTGAATGCAGGTGTGAAGAAATGTGGTGCATGTACATGCTGTAAACATATATTGGTTTGCAGCAATTTGAACTGGAATAACATTTCTTTGGAAATCAAGAAGTATTATAATTGTGTTTTTAAGGGAGTGGTTTACTGTGTATATTGTTCTCTTTGTCCAAGTTTTTATATAGGAAAGACAGATCGGAAGTTGAAGGATCGTATCTATGAACATTTATATAAAATTAGGACTGCCAGAGAGACTAATGCATTATTCAAACATATTTGTTTATATCCCAACCATTTTTTCAAGTTTTGTGTGCTTAAACAAATAACTGTTAACAGCAGAGGAGGTCCTTGGTCGCTCACAGTTGAGAAACATGAATTATACTGGCAACTTTTTACCAATGCCAGTAATTGAACAAATGTATATTTCATTATTTAATTTTATTTAATTTTTGCAATATCCTGCTTTTAGATATGATATGGATTTGTTTGCCTTATAGTGAAGTATGCAATTTAAAATGTTTTTTTTTTTGTAGTATATTTGTTTTTATTAGATGTGATATGTTACTTTAAGAGCAGCTGTTTCTCTTGGGGCCTTGACCTGATTATGGTAAATTGATAGGTTAATAGGATTAATGAGTACTATATAAGGCGAGTTCTTTTTAGTGCCGTTTGTCTGATGATGTTCCAAACGGAAGGGACAAAAGCGCTTATACTGTTTTCATCTGATATTTTTTGCGTTTTGGATTTTTATTGTCGATTTACCATTTTTTAACCGTGAATTAAACTTTTGCCTGCATTCTGCTATTCAGTTTTTCATAGTGCTCTAGCTGTTATTGTTTAGAATATTTCTTTCCCCATTTTGCTCTTGTCCGTCCAATTAACTTAGATCTCATTTGCCACTTTTCCAAGTAGCACCCCAGTCTAGGCAGAAAAGTGTTCCACCTCAAACAATTCTATTTTTGATTGCTTGTAGCAAGTAAACCTAGTCATTTTACTCTTTCCTTATTGTTATCTAACATTTTACAAAACATTTCATAGGTTCATAGGTGCGTACTAGGCTAATGGCCCTGGGGCCTTTACAAGCCTACCCATAGGATTACCCTAGCATCGTGCCACCTCACCTTAGTTCCCAGTGCCTCTGTTGAGTAGAGCCACTGGAGTTATCCCCGAGGTGAATTTTCTATTTCTCATCCACTCATCAAGATTTCTCTTGAAGAGGGTCAGTGAGGTGCTCTGCTTGACATGTATGGGAAGTCTATTCCATAGCATGGGCAGTGTCTGGGTTATGAACCTATCCCTCCAGTACATTCTGTTGATTGTGGTAATGAGGTTGAGGTCCTGGAGCGTGTGGTGCAGAGGGATTAGGATTTCTTTAGATGTAGCATTTCTAACACAGCTGGGTCAGACATAGCTTTGTAAGTCAAATTAGAAATCACCTCTAAGTAGGCAATATGAGACAGAGAATAGATGGAGTTTTTTTAGTCTGTCCATATAGGACAAGTGTTTAAGGCCTAGGATCCACTTTTGAGGTACTTTTGTGGCCTCTCCAGTTGTTGCAGATTGACCTAATTGGGAGACAATGACCTCTTTCTTTCTGGATGCAAAACCCTTAGTAATGAGATGTGCCATATAGAAGGACTATCTGACCACATTGGCAATGTGGTGGTCAAAAGAGAGGTTGCTGTCAACCTGTGTTCCCAGATCTCTCATAACTCCTTCTGTGTTCAGTGGACTACCATCGATGTAAGTCATGGGAACCGGGTTTTCCCAAAGGGGATGACGACACATTTTTTCGCATTGAGCTTAAGGCCATGGTTCTGACACCAGTTGTTGGTCTCAATGAGGCCATTCTGTAGGATGTCAGCATCACTTGGGGAGTTAATAATAACTCCCAACTTGCAATTGTCTGTGAACTTTGTCAGCCAGAGTCCCTTTGTGTTGGCCTGGACTTCAGAGAAGTAGATACCAAACAGGAGAGGACCCAGGACCGAACCTTGTGGGACTCCACGTGTGACTAGTCGGAAGTCTGACTTGGAGTCGGCTACTTTCACACTGTGGGTTCTATCTGTGAGCCAGTTTGCAACCCACATAGTGATATAAGGGTTGATGCCTAGCTTAGTGAGTTTTTCTATGATTCCTGAGTGGGGAATGGTATCAAAGGCCTTGGCCAGATCGAGGTAGACTGCATGAGCCACCTTGCCTTCATCCACATCTCTGGTGACTGACTCAAACAAGTCGACCAAGTTAAGCAGGCATGATCTACCCTTCACAAAACCAAACTGTCTGGAATCCAGAGGTTGGAGATTCCCTATATCCTTGTTTATTAGGTCCATGATGATGCGTTCCATAGCTTTGCATATCAGACTCATCAGGCTAATAGGGCGATAGTTCCCAGGATCTGTAGTTGCCCCTTCTTTATAGAGAGGGATGACTGCCTGCCATTCAGTAGGGACAAAGCCTGAGGTGAGGCTGTGATTGAACAGGGCACACAGGTTAGGTGCCAGTTCACTCTGTAGTTCATGTAGAACTCAGCCAGGGATATTGTCAGGTCCCATAGAAGCTGTATTCTTGGCCTTGGACAGTGCTATTTTAACCTGTAAGTGAAAAAAAAAACAAAACTCCATAAACACCAAAATTGTCGAAAGGAGACAGGCAGCCAGTATTATATCTAAAACACGCAGTAATGTGTTTAGTATAAGCGTATTAATGTATAACACGTTTATTAGCACAAGACACGTTTTCGTCTCTCCTAAATGAGAAACTTCTTCAGATAATAAAAAGAGTAACACTGGAACCTCTTAAAAGTTCCGTCCAAAGGCCAAACAGTAGTGTAATCCAATCAGCAGTACTCATAAAATTAAAGGTACAAGTAACAACAAAAACCTAAGCGAATAAAACAGTATTACTTATAAAAGTCATGTATATAAAATGATATATATATAAAACGTAATCTTAACTGTTAAAAATGAATAAGTTTAACAGTCTAAATGTTAAAACATAATAACAATAGTTGAGCACAAACAAGTACTGGTGTTAAAAAACATCAACTAAATCATCTCCTGAGTGTTACTATACAAATAGTGCATCAAAAGAGACATAATAGAACATTGGTTATCTCAAGCACCTCTCCAACTTCAATAAACAGGTAATATTACAATTGCCATTGAGACCCGGGACGCAGAATGCATTTAAAAGTAGTTGCCATTCTAATTCACGGCATTCTAACAAGATAGAAACTGGTCCACCTCTGATATCCCAAACTAACTGGTCTATAGCTAGAAACTGAAAACAGTGATCAGGTTTAGCATTGACATGTTTAGCTAGCGCATTATCGCTCTTGTTTTTAGAAATAGCATAGACATGCTCGTAGATTCTGTCTCAAAATTTACGATCGGTTTTCCCTACGTAAAAAGCATTACAGGTTTTGCACGTAGCTAAGTAAATTAAACTTTTGGAGTTACAATCAAGCTTGTGCTTAATATGATATTTCTTATTAGCTATCTCAAAACAACTGCTGCTTTTTACATATTTACACATTCTACAAGCACCACAAGGAGAGGACCCGCAAGATCTGTTACTAATCCTAAACTGTGTACGTTCAAGAAGGCTCTTCAAGTTGGAACCTCTCCTATAAATAATAGTTGGAAAGGAACCAATTCTCTCTATTAGTAAGCTGTCTTTAAACAGTAAATGCCAGTTCTTATGTAACAACAGTTTGATCTGTTCACTTTCATTGTTGAATGAAGTAATAAAACTATGCTTATAATGTTGATCAATAGGTTTAGAATCCACCTCTAAGGTGTCCCTATTTTAACCTGTGCAGCAGTAATACTGGGTGCTTGGCAGTCTACTGGTATTGTGATTGGTCCTTTGGGGTGAGTAAAGTTGGCACTGAATCTGCCGGCCCGTATACTGGCAGTATCTGTTGACTCTCTATAGGAGGTACCATTGTGCAGTAGTTCAGAGCAAATCTGGGCATTGCTGTGGAGATTCTTTACATAACTATAGAAGGCCCTGTGGTTGTCTTTACTATCTGCTGAAATTCTGTTTTCATAGCTAGCTTTAGTGGATTTGATGAGGGATCTCAACTTTTTGTTGAGGCTGATAAGGGAGTTGTTCCAATCTTGGGACTTCACCTTATTCCGCATCAGTTTCCTCCTCCTGTTGTAGAGTTTGTTTAAGGCAGGGGACCACCAGATTGGCTTCCTTTTTTTGGAGGAGAGTGTCTTGGTTCTATTGGGCATGGTGAGATCCATGCATTTGTGTACGTGTTCGTACAGTGCATTGATATATGATTCAGCGGTCCTGCAACTATTATCCATTTGCATGGGTGCCGTGAAGCTACCCACCTCTGTTTTTAGGAGCCCAAAGTTAACTGTAGAGAAGTTTTTCATGGTGGCTACCTTTGCAGGGGGGGGGGGGAGCGATGTGGATTTCCAAAATGATTTGTTTGTGGTCAGATCTAACCAGGGAGGAGTTGATTACTGGTGTAGAGCAAAGGTCGCCCATGTTAGTAATGACCAGGTCAAGGATGTTGCTACCTCTGGTGGGGGTAAGAATGAGCTGGTCCAGGGCATTAGAATTAATGAATTCCAGGAAATGCTGGGCAAGTGTATTGGTACATGAGTAGGTTTCCCAGTTAATGGAGTGGTAGTTGAAGTCACCTAGTATGAAAATTTTTTTCTGTCATTTGAGCTTTGTCTTTTCATTAACGTTTCTTCGTCTACTCTCCTTCCCGCCTACAAGTGTGGTTGTTAAATTTACTAGTCATAGGTATTTAGATATTTAGTTAATTAGTTATTAGATATTTTATATATTTAAGAAATCCTTTACATGTTGTTAACTTAGTCTAATATTTACAGTAGTTGAGTTTTTTTTTTGAGTTATGCCATTATAGAGTGAAGTGTTGTGATTAATTCACTTAGTTGTTAAGTGTTTTGGTGTACAGACTCTCTGTTTAGTATTTAAGCAATAACCCATGCCTGGGTATGGGTAATGCTGGATTTACCCACGGTTGGTGTGGTTTGGTCACGAGGGCGAAGCCTGAGTGGTCAAACAAAGACAACCGTGGATAAATCCAGCATTACTCACACCCAGAAGTGGATTATTGCTATTATACAATGACATTATTTAAGAAAAAAATACTTTTCTTAAATAATGGCATTGTATAATGCCTCCTTGCTGCCCTTCCGCAGCTGTCCAGTATTCTGCGGCAGTTCTGATGTACTGCGCATGGTTGCACAGTACATCAGAACTGTGTGTGGAAGCAACAGAGAAAGGAAGATCTCCGTTGCTTTTAAAAATGTGTCTTGCTATGATAAAAGACTTTAACATAGTGTGATAGCTTTAAAAAAAACAATGGAGATTTTCCTTTCTATGTTGCTTTTTTTTAAAGCTGTTTCAGTATGTTAAACAAGTTTAACATAGCGAGACAGCTTTAGAAAAAGTAACGGAGAAAGGAAGATCTCCGTTGCTTTTTTTAAGATATCTCGCTATGTTAAACTCATTTAACATAACGAGATAACAGCAACGGAGCTCTTCCATTCTCTGTTGCTGTCCAAAAAAAAAAACTTATACTAATGGAAAAAGTCCAGGCGAACGGACCTTTTTTTATTAGTATAAGTCGTTGATTTACAACATGCATTCTGCCAATCACATATTAATGGGGGGTCGTTGTATAATTAGAGTATCTCTCCATGGAAAAGTACACAAGCCAAAGGATCTTCACAATTTTTGTGTGCTGTGTCTGGGGGGAGTCTCTCATCTGTCATTGTCCTGTGAAATTTGCACTGCCTATGGACCCAGAGCCTTGGAGGACCAACAGAACAAGCTTATTGTCAAAGGACTTCATCCTCCAGATCCAGAGACCCCAAATCCTAAAAATTTGACTGAAAAAGCTTCAAACCAAAAGATTCAGATCCAAAGAAAAGGTTGAGTGATGCTTTGATTCTAACACCGGTATCAAAGGCTCTGAGGATTGGTGAGCATGCTGCTTGGACTCAAACATATACTCCACCGCCCAGATCCAGATATTGGACAAAGGATAGCAATCTGGGATTCCCCTTCTGACAAAACTGAGCCTTTTACTGCGATTTCTTCTTCCACTCTATCAAGCAGTGGTCCTTCAGGTTCCATAGAAGTACTTTTGTGGTTGATCTGGATCGTCTTTTGCAGAAATTTCTTAAGACCCAGATTGAGATGGGGGTCATTCCTACCCTTCTGACTCCAAAGCCAGTAGGATCTGTCCACTCCATCACTATCCAGATACTCTCACCAGTCTGACCCTTGGCTTCAGTTATCTTGGAATCGTCTGTCCACCCGGATCCTGTTGCTTGGAGACCCACATTCCAAGTTTTGTCAACTCCAGGAATGATGAATCCAACTAATTTTCTGACCTTATCTGATCCAGTTCCTGATTTTTAGATCCAAGAAGTCAGGTGAGCTCCCCAGTTGTTGCTTTCAAGACTTCTGCTTTTGATTTTTCTGGTACTATCCCCACAACAGTTCAGGCTTCCGTGGTGGATTTGCAGATCCCTCCTGTGTCATTGTCTCACTTCTCTGTGGTGAAGTTGGATCTGACAATGGGAGTGATTTTTTCGGATCCCCAAAAGGTAGGCATTACCTTCTAAATGTTAGGAAAGTTTATTTCTTCACCCCAAAGGGAAGATCCACAGGTTCCACCTGGGACAGTTCCACTCCTTGGTCCTCAGTTGGTTTCTTCTATTTCTGCAAAGACATTCACAGGTCAAAATCATTCCATTGACTCCAAACTTTCTGTCTTAGTGCAGTGGCAGTCCTTGGAGGACTCAGGAGCATCATGCCTTGAGCCACCTAAGAACAGGACTTGTAGGAGGAAACACCTAGACTTGTCAAAATCAGTCACTTAGGATACCGACTTGAAGGATAGAGAGTGCTCCCCATAATCTGTTCTGGAGGATGCCTCCTTTGGTGACATCCTGGAACTCATGCATCAGTTGAGAATCACAGTTCACAGAACCTCCCTGTCAGGACAAGGCAGTATTGTTGGAGGCATACAGAATGACCCAATTGCATGCTCCTTCCAAAAAGCTTATAGAATTAGCAAGTTAGGAAATCATGGCAGGAGCCTGACTCTTGCAAGGCAGTCCCAAGGAAGCCAGAGAAGATTCTCTATCCTGCTAAAGACAAGCCTGTTGGTCCAAAAAAAAACTGTGGACTCCATAACTATAGCAGCAACCCCTAAGAAAGAGTTAAATGTGGACTCTTCCATTATCCATCCACCTAACCAGGAGTCACTGGAAATAGATAGGCTGGGGACGTGGCATTTGCTTCAAGTTCCTTCACAGTTTGGGGACTTGAAATACTCCCACCCATTTGAGGAGGTTCCAGAGGGATCTCAATCAACAGACATGTTATCCATGCTGTAGAATCCCCTGTCTCCTGAGTCACTGAAAAAACTTCTACTTCATCAACCATGTCTACTATTATTAGTCTCTCCATGCACCTGAAGTGTAATGCGCTGGACAAAGCAATAAGCGTAGATGGAGCAGGCGTCCCATTGAGATGTCAAGACTTGGCTATGATTATGTGATTTTGCAGACAGCTTTAAGGCATCCTTCACAGCACCTGCTTTGAAAGTATTGCTTTATTCAGGTCTACGTTAAAAGAGAAAATGCATAAAAACAGACAAGACTGCAAGACTTTCTGCTGCGGGAGTTAAGATTGAGGCCCCCCAATATCCATTTAATAGGAACCAAAAAGGGCATCGTTCACTCTAGTTCCACAAGTCTAGTTTAACTCCTCTTCTGACAGAGGCAGCTGGAGCAGAAGTAGTCCCTTTAATGCACACAGGTCCAGGGGCCAAGGAGGTCTGCAGAACCAGGGATTCCACAGGCCCTTAGCCAAGAGACAGTCCCAGAATCCCTGAAGGTCTGCCTGTCTGTTCCACTCTGGAGGCATTCAGGGGATGCATACCCCTCTATCCATCTCGTAGTTCGCCATGACTCAGGACAAGTGGAAAAGAAGGATTATATCCAGAGGTTATCACGTTCCAGTTTTGGAAACCTCCCCCCATTCCATCCATTGCTGAATATCTTACCCAACCAGGCAAAACCTACTTCGTAAGAGGTTTTTCTCTCTGCTACAAAAAGGAGCCATCCAGGATGTCCCACCAGACTGGGTCAAGGTTTTACTCAAGATTATTTTTGGCTCCAAAGAAATCCAAGGACCTCAAGACAACACTGGACCTCAGCCTCCTGAACAAATATGTCAAATAGAGCTGCTTTCTGTATAAGAATGCATGGATGTGTTCTGTAGATCCCCAGGATGCTTACCTTCCCATAAACATTGCAAAGGAGTCCAGGAGATGACTACATTACCAGTTCATATCCCTGCCATTCAGTCTTAAATCAGCCTCCAGGGTGTTTGCAAATACACGGTGGTTGTAGCAGTCATTCTGTGTCTTCAGGGACACAGAATATTCCCATACTTGGAAGTCTGGCTCCTGCCTGTTCACCCTCAATGGAGTTTCTTTTTCAGGTCAGGGACTGTCTTCTCCAACTTTCTGTCTCCCAGGGCATTTCCATCAGTCTGGGAAAATCCAAACTGAACCCCACTTAATGCTTGACACTCCTAGGATTTCATTTGGATACCACAGTTTCATTGATATTCCTTCCTGAAGGTATAATTCTATCCTTAAGATCCACAATAGAAAGCTTTTTGCATGCTGAATGCCCCTCAGCACACTTAATCCTAAGAGTATTGAGTCTTATGGCATCTTCAGTATTGATGGTACAGTTTGCTCGATATCACATTAGAATCCTTCATTGGCTGCTACAGTCACAGTGGTCTCAGAGATTCAACCTCCTTTGTACAGCCATAATCATAACTCAGTAGTGCAGGAAACATCTGTAGTAGTATTTTCAGTTTCTGCTAGTGTCGACAAGCAGATTCTTTCAGGTTTCATCCCCATTAGCAACGGTGATCATGGATGTATCCTCCTTCAGTTGATGGGGGTATCACAAAAAGAGACTGGTTCAAGGTTTTTGGACTAAAACACATGCTTGTCTTCACATAAATGTAAAGGAGAGGAGAGTGGTTCTCTTTGTGTTGCAGAAACTACAGAACTGCCTATATCCAAGAGTGGTAAATATTTAGATGGACAATGTGACATTAGTCTGGTACATATACAAGCAGGGGGGAGCTCAGTCGTACCCATTTTGTCTCGAGGCAGTGAAAGTATGGCAATGGGCAATGGCCTTCACTGTTTTCTGACAGCAGCACATATTCCTGGATAGCACAGTGAATTGATGGACAGGCTAAAAGGAACCTCTTTTTGCCTTGTGAGTGGTCCATCCATCCAGAAATTGCCAAGAAGGTATTCATTCAATGGGGTGCTCAATGCTGTGACCTCTTTGCAACTTCCCAGGACATGAAATGCAGCAGTTATTTTTGCCATAGCTCTCCCACTGGGACAGCCATCAGGAGATGCACTGTCTTATTGTTGGCACACTGGATTACTTTATGCATACTCCCGTCTTCCACTGACAGCCAAATTCCTTCAGAAAGCCTTTTGGTGCAGGGCTACTGTCATCCTCATAGTACCATGTTGGCCCAGACAAGTTTGGTTCCCCTTCTCAAGCCTCACTTGAAGGACATCTCGTGTTTCCTCAGTCTATTTCTGGATCAAGTCACTCACCCCTCCTGGGAGACTCACCCAGGCTTTCCTAACCTGAAACTAGCTGTTTGTTTTTTTCAGTTTCAATTATGGCAAGGGATACTTCCCCCTTGGATGTGGTCCACATCATCACAGTGTAGCAAAAGCAACCACAGTAAGTGAAAAAAAATTAGCTTTATGAGCAAAATCTCAAAATATTGAGTCCTTTTCATCTTCTGTTGGAAATGTTTTCCATTTTCTTACTACCCTGTTATTCTCTGACTCAAATTTCTCAACTATTAAAGTTCACTTGGCAGTGATGTCTTCGTTTCATGTTGTGTTCAAGGATTGTTCACTGACTTCCCACAGACTGTAAAAATTGTCCTGAAATGTACCTTCCTTCTTCATCCCCCAATTAAGGACCCGGTGCCAATTTGATACCTAAATTTCATCCTAGAAGCCCTGTCCAAGCCTCCATTCAAACCAATGGTTTCTACAGACCTAAAATTCTTCTCTTCCAAAACTGTTTTATTGGTTGGTATCACTTCTGCCAGCAGAATATCAAAAATTGAAGCACTTTCATCTTCATATTGTTTTTCAGTAGAACAGGCACATTAAGAAGAAATGCTTTCTTTATTCCAGACGTAGCATCTTAGACCAACCATTCCCTTACTTGTATTCTTCCCTAACTATCAGAATAAATGAGAATGCATTCTACATACACTAGATGTTTCTGTCTTCATAGAACAGCCATTTTCAGGAAGTATGAACAATTGTTTTGTATCCTTTGCTCAGAACAAATTTGGAAAGAAAGTACCCAAAATTTTGCTGTCCAGATGATTTTCAGATTGCATCTCCTTTGTCTCTTCACTCTATAAGAAATTACTGAATGCCCAACCCAGCGTTCTTTCTTATACGGCCATGGCAGCATCTGTAGGTGTTTTAGATCACATTCCCTGGATGATATTTGTGAAGCAGCTACTCCGTCCTCTATGCATACCTTCATTAAGCACTACAAGTCGTATTGCACTTTCGGAGCTAGAGTTTCCTTTGGGGCTTCCATCCTGCAAGGTCTCCTGTCATGAGGCCACCTAGGATTTCCATAGCTGGGAATTCTGACCCATATGTTGAATTAGATGGACTGAATGAATATGCTGCAAAAGTTATGTACTTACTGTAATAATAGATACTTTCATTCTATTCTATCCAATATGACAACCCTCCCTCCTTCCCTCTGTCTGTCTGTAGAGCTAAGGATTGTGTCTTCCTTCTTAAGTCCAACGCAGTACAAATCCAGGCTTACATTCAGGAGGCAAATTCTAGCTGAGTTAGTCAGCAGGGCAAGGCATTATGGGAATGACAGATTCTATAGGTCTTGAGACTGGAGCACTAAATTTGTTGGATTGGATCCGAGCAGTGGCTTGCTGACCCATGTGTTGTATCTGACAGACTAGAATGAAAGGATCTGTTGTTAGGGTAAGTGCATAAATTTCATTTTTCTAACTTAACTAAAGAAGGATTTGTAATTGACCTTCGCTCTAGATACTAACATACATTCCTGGGCTGTCTTAGTAGACTTAATTGTATTTTGCAAGTCTTTAGTCAGTTGCCTGATTTTGTCTATGATACAATTTTTTTTTTTTGATCTACTCTAGTTTAAGGCATTTTTTCCTTTTATTTATATTGATAGACCACCAGGGTGGTTTGTTTTTAATTTAGTTGGATCTAGTTTGGGCTGACAGTTTCATATATATATATATATATATATATATATATATATATATATATATATATTTGTCTAATGGGCACAAGACTCCTTTGTGAAGCTACCTGTTGTAGCAATAGCAGCATCTGGGTGATGCTAATTAAGTGAATGTTGAGATTTCCTCATAGAATTTGATACGATTAATATGTTTCATATTCCTGAATTTTGAAATATTGATGTCAGCAGATTTAGAGATTTTGAAGGTGAAGGTCTCTAATTTATGGTCTGACTTAACTGAAGATAGAGATACTAGGAGGGCAGTCAAGAACGTAGTGCCATGTTGTGGTTTGCTAAAAATCTGGTCCAGGAAATTCTTGTTTATTAAATATATGAATTTTGGGGCATATCATACAGTTGAGGGAATAAATGTTTCAGTTTACTGATGAGTACTTAAAGCCTCCCAAGACAATGGATTTCTTGTTTATAAGGAGTTTAACAAGATGATTTAGGAACTTAACAAGATTTTCAAAAAGCATAGTGTGTGTCATGTAACAGGCAAAAACAGATAGTCCTGTTTACAATGATTTGGAGCTAAATGAGCCCCATATGTGGGTTTTTGGGATTCTGTCTAAAGGTGACAGTGGTCCCTAACAAATATGGAGCCACTACCTCACTTTCCATTGGGTCTGAAGAGATAATAGGCACAGAACCCAGAAAGGGAGGGAGTGCTTTCTGAATATTTAAGCCATGTTTCAGTAGTTGCAGAGACATGGATGTACTGTGAATGCAGGACAGCTTCAAGGTTGGAAAAAAAGCCCTATAGGGGCAGCAAAAGCTTTAGCCAGTATGCAGAAGCCTTAGAATGAAAGATGCAGGCCATCCATAGCAAATCAAGCATGACTGTCAGGCATCTCATCCCATGCTGACACATACTGGATCCCTGTGGAATTACACCAACTATTCAACCCATTGTTGAAACCAATTATCTTTTCCTTATACCTAGACATTATTCTTAGAGAAGGAAGGAGTCTGCTCAGGACTAGGGTCTTGCCCGCAACTGTGATGTGCAAGGGAATTTCTGGCATTTCTTTCTGCATATCACTCAGGGTTTTGCACAAGTCATTCACCCCCACATAGACCACCATCATCATGTCATAATCAAATTTGTTAGGTGATTGGACCTTAAGGGCCCTTGAAATATCAGAGATCCTTGCACCTGAAAGACATCTCATAGTCACCCTCTCCTTATTCAGCCTAGTGTTTGCAGAATCAGTGTGTTTGACTGTAGAGTAACCAATCACTAAAACATTTTTATTTCTACAGTGGTCAGATGTACTGGATTTGTTGACTCTGTTGTAAGTGTACCTGAAGGTAATGTGTTGTAAGATTTGTGCTTAGACCTAGTCTTCATGAGCCTAGGAGGCTATAACAAGGGTTTTTTTTACAGCCATAGAGTAAGATGTTTTAGCATGTGATGGTGCAGATGTGGAAGATTCTTTTGCTCACAATATGTGTTGTTTTGTAAGAGTGAGGCATCCATCCTAAGTAAGTACTCCATCTCTGTCAAACAGGATGTGTTTGATTAAGTAAATGTTCATTATCTGTGAACATCAGGCAGTTATTTACTGCTTGAGGATCAATCAAGAGCAATGTACTTCTGACACAAAAAAAAAAAAAAAACCACAAGAAAGTGGATCGAGGATACCAAGTGCTATGGGGCTGTCATTAGAATGAAGGAAGGCAACCAGGGTTATTACTTCAAAAATATTTCTTTTGTGGACATTTGTGCCATGGCCACTCAGTTATCATACCCTCAAACATTATTGTTTGGACGATTCCAAGAGCTAGGTCTCATTTGGCATCTCCAGGACTCGGCTATCTGAGCTCTTGCCTTTAAGCATTCATCTTGGTGCAGCCGAACAGGAAGTTTAATTTTTACTGCTTGGAATGCTTCCCTGTAGTTACACCCACAGAATCCCCTCAAAGTGAGATACACAGGTAAGTGCACACCATATCATTTGATTCCATGCTAAGACTGAAACTGGTCAGGAAGATGAATTCTAATAAATACAATAAATAAATAAACAGGTCTTTGAGGATGCCTTCTGCAGTTGATTATTACTACATATCATTCGTGCCCTTTATGTGGATGGCCTTTCCATCTAGTGGCTTTGGATGGCTGTCCTTGTAAGTTGGGCAGATATACATTTTTTTTATATTGTATGATTTTTCTATCTTGTAGGTTATGCCAACTGAGTGGATGAGAATGGAAGTGAGTATGGCAGTGTGCTCTTCTAGTGTGATACATGTTGCCACAGCATACACCAGCTGGATATGGGGGTATTCCTGAGGTCAGGAATATGAGAAGGCTCGGAGATCTACCAAGCTGGAGATGTCAGGAAAGATTGCAACAGATAGCAGTTACAGACGTCCTCTTTGCAGATCAACTGATATAAATAATATATATCTGCTCTTTATTCTGATTACTCTACAGGGCATCTGCTACATCTGCAAGCATTTTTTTTGTTTGTTTTGTTTTTTTATAGCTCAAAGCTGTATAATTGCTGGTAAGTAAACAGCACCATAAAGTAGTGTATACAATGAAGGGACTTGGATTAGAAATATCCATACCTCTCAACAGTCCCTAATTTTGCAGAATACCCCTGGTTTTGTCTCATATTTTTGCGCTGTCCCTCATAAGTTTTGATTTTCTTGAAAATCATTGAGGATTCCTGTCATTCATAATGCCAGGCATTGGAGTTTCGCACTTCTTAGTATGTAGAAAATGCACTTTGGTACACAACCTGTTGCTCTGTTAGCCTTTTAAGTGAATCAGAGTAATATTTAAAACTTGTGCATAATTTTGGGCTTTTGTCTAGAATTCTTAAGCAAGTAAGTTGAGAGATACAGAGATATTTACAGGAAACTCTACATAAATTTGCCAAACTCATACAGGAAATTGTGCATAATGAGTAAAATGCAAAAGCATTATGGAACATTTGTGCATTAAATGTTAATTTACTTGTATCTGTATGTTACAGTGATTAAAATCTGGCTCAAAATCACAGAGTACTATAGTTATTTTTTCATACTTCACTGTAGTTTCAAGTCGGACAAACCTACAGGGTTTAAAAAATGCACTTCTTTTGGGGATAAGATCCCAAAGTCAGATGTCTACAAGGAGTGTGTTTACTGCATGGGGGTCAAGCACTTGGACACGGCATGTAGGTTCTACATCATCTTTAATCCTAGAGCCCTGGCCGACAGAAGAAACAAACTTATTTTAAGGGGTCATCTTTGCTTTTCCACTCCAGGGGCTCAACCTCCCAACAAAACAAGCAAGTCTTCTCCTCTGGAGCAGCATAAGCGTTCTCCTTTGATGTCCTCTAGGTCCTCGTCAGAGCCACCTACCAAGACCAGGAGACTCTCGGATCTGACTTTCCTGGATCTGCAGACGTCTTAACATTCAGATCCAAAACCTTCAGATTCTAAGGCTTCGAATCCAACTGTAATTACAGTTAGTCCACCAGCTCTCGCCTCGGATCCTAAGTCATCGGATCTGAAGCCTGGTAGTTTCTTTAACAGTACTACACCTGAATATGTTTTAAAACCAATGTTGCCCACTTTGCCAGCTCAGCTTCTCCAAACTCCTAAGAAGCATTCCAGGCCCCCATCCACCATTTCCTCTATGCCCTCCAGAAGCTTGTCAGAAGCAGATGTGAATAGAATGATGCAAAAGTTTCTCAGAGAGTTCAGATCCAGATAGGGGTCTTACAAGCTGCATCCCCTATCAGATCTGTGAGTATGCCTTTCACATCTAAGACTGTTAATGTTCTTCATTCCACATTGCTGCAGTCCTAACTATTGGGGTAGTCCGCTGTCCAGTCGGCCCGAATACCAAAGTATATGGCTGACGTCGGTCAAGGCGCATCAGACTGACGTCAGTACGTCAGGGTACTAATGCGCATGACCGACGTCATATCCTCAGTCTTTTTTGCCGCATGGTCCGATGCAGAAGCAATTTTGCGAGTGCAGGTTGGCGTTCTGAAAGTTTCTGAAGTCAGAGTTTCAGACCGAATCAAAGTTGGCTAAGTACCCGTTGGGAATATTTTGTTTTTTTCTTGCCTCAGTATTTAACCGGATGTCAGAAAAAGTGAATAACTGTATTTCTTGTGGGAAACAGATACCTCATAGGGATTACCATACTTTGTGTATACCTTGTTTAGGGCCTGAGCACGCCGTTGTTGGATGCCGCTCTTGTGCTAGATTTAACAAACGCACTATTAAGAGAAGGTTAGACTGTGCCAGGTTAGTTTTTGGGAAGCGTTGTAATTATAAAATGCCGTCGGAGGCTCCGGCGCCGCTTGACCAAAAGCGCAAGGACAAAGCAGCAAAGCCTAGAATAGAAGAACCGACAGTCCCAGACGTCGGATCTTTAGAAGGCTCAGTGGAGCCGGAGGTTTTGCCAGGTGTTTCTTTGGAGTCTCAGGGAGAGACTTTACTGTTACAGGATGTATCCTCGCAGGAAGTAGGCCAGGCTGAGGGGGCTTCTCAGGTGGCTGTTCTTCCCTCTCTTCCTAAGGTGGTTAGAGCCTCCCCTTCTGTTTCCAAGGCTTCTTTGAGAGGCAGGCCAAGTTTAACTTCAGTGGGGGTTTCTCCTAGTGCTTCAGGGTCTTTGCCTAAGAAACATATGCTTAAAATGGCAGAGGATTTGATTACTATGATTAGAGGTTCTATGCCCCTCCTGATAAGAGGCCTAGGGTGGAACCTGAGTTTGAGAGTTTTGAGCAATGTTCGGAGGCTTCTGAGTCTTGGCTGAAGACTTGCAGGAGTATCCTCCTTATTCTGATTCTGATGTGGATGATTCTACTCCTTCAGCTTCTCCTCCTGAGGATTTTTCATTTTCAGAGACTCTGCATTCCATGAGGGAGCATTTTAAATGGGAAGGTCAAGATTTCTCTGATTCCAGGAAGAGGCTTAGGGAATTCTTGTTTTTACCCCAGCATAGGCCTTTAGCTATACCTCCTGTTCTGAATGTGGTGGAAGATGTTTTTGCAGAGGCTTCCCTCAATCCTGATTCTTTGCCTCCTGCCCCAGTTAAACCGGATAGGTACTATAGGGTGCCTGAAGCTCATAAGTATCTTTTTAAGAGTCCTAGGGCAGACCCGGAAACTGTCTCTCAGGGGCCTAAAGGTGTGAAGGCCTCTGTTGTTAAAAATCCTGTTCCTCCTGATAAAGAGGCAAGGGCTTTGGATATATGGGGAAAGAAAGTGTACACTTCTTCCACTTTGGCCATGAGGGCGTTGAATTGTCAGTTTCACATGTTAAAATATCAGAATTATCTCCTTTCACAATTGAAATCTAAGGTGGATGCTCTGGCAGAAGGTATTGAGTGTAAAGAGTTGCAGGATTTAGTTCATGTGTCTGAACAGGTGGGTAAACATTCCTTGCAATGTGGTTTTGATGCTGTGCAGGCCTCCTCGAGGGTGGCTGCCACTGGTTCTGTTCTTCGTAGGCATGCCTGGTTGAGAGATCAGAATTTAGCTGAGCATGTTAAAACAAGGATTTTGGATGCTCCTTTGCAGTCTGATGTGTTGTTTGGTTCGCCTGTGGAAGCAGTCTTAAAGAAAATGGAGGACAAGGCTAAGTCTATGCAAACTGTTAAGGATTTTTTGCAGGTGCAGCCTCCGAAGTTTAGTAGAAATTGGCCTACTAAGGGATGGACTTATCCTAGTTATGATTCCCAGTCTAGGGGTAGGTCTAGACGTGGTAGGGGCAGAGCTCAAGGTTCTTTTAGGCCTAGGACAGGGAGTTCTCCTGCTCAGACTTCTGGTGAGGGCAGGGGTCAGTCCTTTCGTAAGCAGACCCAATGACCTGCCTTTTCAGCTGCCAGTACATTCTCGCCTGGCAGCTCCTTTGGGAGGAAGGCTGTCTCTTTTCAAAGAAAATTGGGATTTAATTACCCAAGACAGATGGGTTCTGGATATCATTCACCACGGTTACAGGTTTTATTTCCATACCATGCCTCCTTTCAAAGGCATGCCAGACATTCCTCCTCTACAAAGACAAGAGGCTCACAAGCAAATTTCTCTGTTGCTCCACATAGGGGCCATTCAGCCAGTTCCTGTGCCAGAAAGGGGCCTAGGATTTTATTCTCGCCTGTTCCTAGTACCGAAGAAGGGGAACACGTGGAGGCCAATTTTGGATTTATCTATCCTCAACACTTATCTGGACATTCCCAAGTTCAAAATGTTGACGTTACAACAGCTTTTACCTCTGCTGGGCAAGGATCACTGGATGGTAACTTTAGATCTCAAGGAAGCTTACCTTCATGTGCCTATAAGACTAAGTTGCAGGAAGTATCTGCGTTTCGAGCTGGAAATTCTCATTATCAGTTCTCTGCATTGCCCTTTGGCTTATCCACTGCACCCAGAGTATTCACAAAGGTTCTGGCTCCAGTGATAGCTTACTTCAGGCTAAAAGGAATTCAAATCTATCCTTACTTGGACGACTGCCTGATTCTAGCTCAAGAAAAGGAAGACCTTCTACAGCATTTGGATTATGTCATAGCAGTGCTAAGATGCCTAGGGTATTCTGTGAACGAAATAAAGTCCAGTCTAGTACCCTCTCAAGACATGTGCTTTCTGGGTGTGAGACTGAATACAGCAGCCCAGATGGCCTTTTAACCCCGGACAAACAAAAGAATCTTTCCAGTTACTTCCATCAACTATCTCTTCAGTCCGGGCTGACTGCAAGGACAGTCCTTCAAGCCTTTAGGGTTCATGGCATCTTGTATTCTGGTGCTTCCCAATGCCAAACTGCATATGAGGAAGCTGCAATGGTATCTCAAAATGTATGGACACAGCACTGCCAGGATTTGGACACTGTCATTCAAATAATACCTTGCATTCAAAAGGAATTTTTGTGGTGGGCTCAGGAATGTCACCTAAACAAGGGACTCTCTGTGACCCGGCCAGAGGCGAGTCAGATTCTAACGACAGATGCCTCAGACATTGCTTGGGAGCCCATCTAAATGGAAAGTGGATACAAGACAAGTGGCCTGCCAGACTACAGCATCTACATATCAACATGAAAGAGATGTTAGCAGTCCAGTTTGCATTAATGGCTTTCAAGGAGTTACTTCTTCCAGGGCAGGTGTTGATTCTAACAGACAACACAACTGTCATGTGGTACATCAACAAACAAGGGGAACACATTCTTACCCATTGTGCAGGCAAGCAATGATTTTATGGGAGACTGCGCTCAGCTTGCAACTAACTCTTCAGGCAAGGTTTCTGCGGGAGCACAGAACTCCTTAGCAGATGTGTTAAGCAGACAAATCATGGATCCCCACAGTGGAAACTGGATCTTCATGTATTTCAAAATTGACAGTGTCATGGGGAACTCCAGACATAGATCTGTTCGCTTCTCCACTAAACCACCAGCTGCCAAAGTTTTGCACAAAGAGGTTTCATCACACAGCTTGGAAAGTGGATGCTCTTTCTTTCAGTTGGAAAAATCTTCATGTGTATGCTTTTCCACCTCTGCCTTTTCTCCCAAAGGTGCTTCTAAAGGTCAGACAAGACAAGCCAAGGATGATTTTAATAGCTCCAGATTGGCCTCGGCAGCACTGGTACCCATTACTGAGGAGTCTGGTAAGGAAGCCTCCATGGCCTTTACCCTTGATTCCACACCTGTTGTCTCAGAGGGACGGTCACCTGCTCAATGTCAAGCTTCAATCTCTTCATCTAACAGCCTGGCATATTCTGTTTTGAAAGACAGCAGGTCTCAACTTCCTCAACAAGTTTTAAATGTGATTATGGAAGCCAGAAGACCTAGTACAAGGAAAGTGTGCAGAAAAATGGAAGAGATTTTTATTTTGGAGTGCAGCAAACAATTTGGAGATTTCTGAGCCTAATTTGAGTGTGGCTCTTCAATATCTTACTGAGTTATTGGACAAAGGTTTGTCTTTCTCTTCCATTAAGATTCATGCTGCAGCAATTTCAGCTCACTATGATTGTGACCCACCATTGTTTTCGCATCCTTTGTTCAAGCAATTTCTTAGAGGGGCAAAGAATATAAGACCCCCGTAGAGCTCCTACTCCTGCTTGGGATCTCAATTTTGTGTTGGAGAAACTTACTCTACAACCTTTTGAGCCTGCGGCTACTGCTGAATTGAAATATTTGTCATGGAAGACTGCTTTTTTGTTGGCCATTACTTCTGCAAGAAGGGTTTCAGAGTTGCAGGCCCTTATGGCGGTAGAGCCTTTTTTGATTTTTCATAAGGATAGGGTATCTTTACGTACTAATCCTTCCTTTATGCCTAAGGTGGTTTCTAGTGTGGCTTTAAACCAAACTATTCATTTGCCTACTTTTTATGCAGATCCCCAAAATAAAGGGGAAAAGATTTTGCACACTTTAGATGTACACAGGCAATTGCGTTATTATTTGAGCAGGACTAAGAATTTTAGGCAGTCTCAGCAGTTGTTTGTTTCTTTTGCTTTGGGTTGCAGGGCAAGCCTGTGTCAAAACAAACTATTTCTAGGTGGATTGGGTTTTGCATTGCATTTTGTTATTCCCATCATGGCAAGGAGATTCCAGCTGGAATTAGGCCTCATTCCACTAGGGCTACTGCCACTTCTACAGCATTTCTAAGGGGTGGCCACTAAGGATATTTTGGAGGCAGCTACTTGGAGTTCAGTGCATACTTTCTCTAAGCATTATCACCTTCCTCTCTACTCTAAGTCTAGGGCTGGTTTTGCCACAGCTATTTTGCAAGGCATGTTGTCAGTTCCTGCTTCCTTATGATTTACCAGCCTCCCTTACCTCTGCTTTGGGATTCTACCCAATAGTTAGGACTGCAGCAATGTGGAATGAAGAACATAGTACAGTTTTGTACCTACCATAAATGTAGATGTTCGAGGATCCACATTGCAGCGGTCCAATTTACCCTCCCTCCTTCCCCTCTGTGTTTAGGGGTGGTTGTGTAGGTGAGGTTATATTCTGGTAATTTTGTATATATTGTACATATTTTTGGTGCAGGTATGTTTGGAATTTTTGGTTTTGGCCTTAGCTTTTCAGGGTCTTCTGACATCTGGGGCAAGAAAAGACTGAGGATATGACGTCGGTCATGCGCATTAGTACCCTGACGTACTGACGTCAGTCTGATGCGCCTTGACCGACGTCAGCCATATACTTTGGTATTCGGGCCGACTGGACAGCGGACTGCCCCAATAGTTAGGACTGCAGCAATGTGGATCCTCGAACATCTACATTTATGGTAGGTACAAAACTGTACTTTTCTCCTTCTTCGGTCCGTCCAGTGGTTTTTGAGCCCCAGGATCTGAGATTCCCGAGAGGCTTGATGTCGGATCAGAAGAAAATTTCCTCCTCCACTCAGATGGTTTCCCTGACTGGTTCTGCTGTGATTCCCCTTCAGAGCTTTGGCCCTAGACAGTTCAGATCCAGTTCTCCCCTTGAGGTTCAGATCCAAGGGTGGCCTTGATCTACCTTCTTTGGACGTTTCTGCTCTGAGTGAGTGGGTCTAGGCTTCTCCCAGTCCCTTGGCATTTGAGGTGGTGGAAAGGGTTTTTCTCTCCAGAGAGAACTGTCTTCTCATTTTTCAGATCCCATCCCTTTCCTCTCATCGGTTTCGAGCTCTGAGTTAGAGAGACCTATTCCATAGGGACAGCCAGTTCCAATTAGTCTCCAACCAATTCCAGTAGAGGAACTTCCCCTCTCTTCTGACACCTCTCCAGAACATCCCACGGAAGAGGTGTTCTGGAAGAGAATGTTTTAAGAGGAGACACATAGACTCCCTCATGGAGTATGTCATGGAAAACACTGATTTTGATTAATGAGAGGGATTCCCCAGTCACTACTTCACCACTGGATGACATCTCCTTTGGAGCTATTCTAGAGATCCTGAAGCAGAAGGGTGGTTGGTCATCTGAAACCCCCTGTCCCCAAGAATCTGTGTTCTTGGAGGCTTTTATTTCTGGCCCTTCTACATCTTGGGTACCCCCCCCCTCCAGTGGATGAACTTATTGAACTGGTTTTCCGCCAGGCATGGAAGGAACCAGATACTGTCAAGCCCATCCCCAAGCACCCTGAAAAGTTTTTGGTCCCGTCTGTAGACATACCCCACTCGAGCAAAGGAATCCCAGTTGATGCTATGGTGGTGGCGGCAGCCACTAAGAAAGATCTAGCAAAACAGAGCTCTTCTGTCCATCTGCCAAACAGAGAGTCCTGAGTGTTGGAAGTATTTAAAAAGCGAGTGTTCGCCTCAGCTACTTTCGCTCTGAGGTTACTTAATTATCTGGCACACGTTTCTAGGCTTCAAAAAGATTGGGCTAAAGAACTATCAAATACTGTCCCAGAGTCCATGTCTGCTGAGGATTTCAAAAGGACTTTCTCTCAACTGGCCACTCTTTTATTTGTTTCAAATGCTTCAATAAGGTTAATCTCTCACACAGCTGAAGGGACCTCACGAGCAGCCGGTTCAGGAATCCAGGCACCGCCATAAGGAGACACACCTGGATGTGGCTATGTGACTTTAAGGAGCCCTTTAAGACGTCCTTTGTTAGTGCCCCATTTGATGGCAGTTCCTTGTTTGTAAAAAAACAAGATATGCTTACCCTCAGTGAAGAAGAATGAAAGACCCTGTCTGCTGTGGGGATCAAGTTTTCTACGCCTCATCGGACCTTCTCTAAGAACCGGAGAGGTGGTAAAAAAACATGGTTATGTAAATCTCAGGAACCTTTCCAGGATTCACATGGGGACAATTCTTCTAGAGGCAGAGGGGGAAATTTTAATGGTAGATATTGCTCTAGAGGCAGGAGAAGCCCGGAGAACCAGAGCTTGAGAGATTCTTTTTCAGAGAGGTTCTATCAGTGCTCCTGAAGTGCTGCCTGACTGTCCAACTCTGGAGGCATTCGGGGGTATGTTCTCTTTGCCTCTAGATGCCTGGGCAAACATCATAAGAGATTTATGTGTGCTACGAATAATATCCAGAGGTCATTACATACCATTTTTCCTTCATTCTCATTGTCAAGGGATAAAAATTCCTGATGTTCCACTCAGCCAGAGTGAGGTCGCAGCACAAGAAATACAAAAGTTGCTAGAAAAAAAGAGTCATCCAGAAGGTCCCACCTGACCAGATAGGATTCGGAACTTATTCATGCTTCTTTTTAATGCCAAAGAAAATGGGACCTTAGACCCATTTTGGATCTAAGCAGATTGCACCAGTATGTAAAGAAGCAAAGCTTCAAATGGTCACTGTTCAGTCCATCCTGCCTTTTCTGCACAAGGACGATTGGATGTACTCTGTAGATCTTCAGGATGCATACTATCACATCAAAACAGACAGATGATTCAGAAGACACCTTTGCTTTTGGCTGGGAGCCAGTCATTACCAGTTCAGAGCTCTGCCCTTTGGACTTAACACAGCCCCTAGGGTGTTTACTAAATGCATGGCAGTAGTGGCAGCTCACTTGAGACTGAAGGGATTCCAGGTGATTCCATATCTAGATGACTGGCTTCTGACCACACCGTCCAAGCACCAACTTCAACCTGCTGGGGACTATTTGCTCCAGATTTGCAA
The DNA here is from genome assembly GCF_019279795.1 of Protopterus annectens. Classification (NCBI taxonomy): domain Eukaryota; kingdom Metazoa; phylum Chordata; order Ceratodontiformes; family Protopteridae; genus Protopterus; species Protopterus annectens. Next base: position 515,357,043 of record NC_056746.1, on the reverse strand, counting down.
CGCTTTGGACATTATGATAAATCTTACCAAATTAAAACTTGCACCAGTTCAGAGCCTGGAATTCATCGGGACAGTTTTGGACACAACAACACAGGTAGCATCTTTACCTCTCCACTGCATTACTTCTATATCAGAAACCAGGTTCAGCTATCCTTTCTCATCCATCTCCTCCAGCAAGGTTAGTGCTTTAGGCACGTGGGTCGAGATCAGCTGCCATAATACTACTCCCTCTTGCACCCTTCTTTATGCAGGTTCTGCAGTGGACTCTAGCTGTACAGTGGCCCATTCTCTCTCAGCCCGTCTTTTCAAGTAAAACTCACTCCTATTTGCAAGCAGTACATTCACTGGTGGATACAATCTGACCAATTTTCTGGGCAAACCTTTTGTTCTGCTGAACTCAGTAGCCACAGTGACCATGGACCCTTCTCAGTTAGGGTAGGGGTGGGGTATTTCTTGGGAAAAACTGCCCAAGGCACATGGTCCCCTCAAGAGGTTATCTTGGTTAGTGTTAAGGTGGTCATAGGAAATATTAATCCCCCCACCCCCAAAAAAAAATTCCAAGCATTGTGTTTTTAGATAACAAAAACATATTGATGGTGTGAAACTGCTGTAGTTCAGAAATGTGTAGTCTCAGTTTTCTTACATTAATGCATGGGATGTACAAGGTTGTGTGCCAACATTATCCCTGGTTTTACAGGAAATAGTGTTTTAAGGTTCACTGTTGAAAGGTTGACAGTCAGAACGTCGACTGGTGAAATAACAGAAGCCAATCTCAGAAATTTGGAATGCCAAAAATGACAATTACATAAACACATTGAATTCCAAAACTCACTCAGTATTACTTTTCTTCAGCACTCAGAGAGTGAGTCATTGGAGTTCACTATTGCTGAATCAACTTTCCAATTGTTGAGCTTCTATCTGTACACCGTAGTGGTTTACTATTAAAAGACCAGCAGTCAAAACATCAATTAGCAGAATAACAGAAGCCAAACTTCCAAACTCAGAATGTTGACAACCGACAATCATGCAAACACATCAAATCCTGAAACTCCCTAGTAGCCGTTGAGCTCTTAAAAAGTAGACTATAGAAAACATGCATAGAGTTTTCTTGTGAAGAAGGAAGGGATAGTGGCATGACTTCTTGACACAAATTTCATCAATTTCATGGGGGGAGGGGTGCAGGATCGGTCATGTATATAATTGTAGTTCTAGCTGTCCACTACTGACAAAATTCAGTCTGAACTAATGACCAAATCTGTTTGTGAGTGTCATATGGAAAACTATTTCCCAGTACGGAATTGTTTAGTCATTTCACTTTCTTAATGAAGAAATGTTATTTCTTTTGTGCGTAAATATCATACTGTTCCTTTTGACGTTTTATTTTTTGTAATATCTGCAGTTCTTCAATGGCACAGAACCCTTGCCCTGCAGTACTTACCAGAATGCTTGCTGGAAATGTATTTTTCATTACCAGGAGGAGCAGAATAAGATTCCTGTTACCCATGTATTTTCCACAGTACTGCTTTTGTGGTTGTGTTTTTTGAGGACGTTGGCTTCTATAACTGTTCCGTACTTAGGGTATGAAAGAACATGATCATAACTGAATATTTATAATGAATAACATTTCCCAAAGTGGCATCATTGTTTGATTTTAGCACATTTTATTCTAAGGTTGAGGGAAAAAAGCTTCCCTTCGAGGCTTCATCAAAATTTCACAGAACATGTATTGCAGCATAGCATATGTCCACTTGTTTGCTAACAAAGTCTCATTTGATCCATCTGTGTGGTTAGGCCTGATAAACGTGCTGTTTTTACTCAATTAGCTATCAAAATGTCTTAGTGTTTGAAGTGCCTGCTAATCGTAATTGATTCTTTTAACACCACTTAAAATAGGATCTCAGTTACCTGAAGATAATTACGTGTACAGATTATCAGTGAAATTGCCAAGTCAATTAAGCTGTGAAAAGGCAGTTGGTTCCAATTTGCAATCATGTAAATTTGTTCTTTTGACAAACGAGTTCATGAATACACATACCTATTAAATGTTAGAGTAATCAGCTCATGCAGGATGAATAAAAACAAAGCAGAATGTGTAACTTAAAACCTAGCAGTCCTTTTCATACTTTGTGTTTCCATCAAAAATAATGCAGACAACAGGATTTATTAAGGGCTAGCACAAAGGTCATACGAGTTAACTTCATGTGAACTTTATGTAGAAATCTAAAATACTAAAATGTGTGAGGATGCATCATTCTGGCTGCAAGTCCTCACTCTTTATTTGTGCTGTGATCCAGTGAGACCTCATTTAAACTCCTTTGTAGTGTCAGATAACTGCTTCATTCATATCCCCTAAACCTTGTGCAGTCAGGGTGAAGCAGTAAGAGTTAAAGGTTATGGACAGAAAGAAAAGAAAGATGTTTTCAGTCATGCATTGCTCTCTGCAAAACTAGTATCTCTGCATCACTCCAGGTGGTTAAGGAGAACTTATCGTTTGCCTTAATCACAAATTTTTTTGTGGTAACATTCCCTCTAGTGTGACTTTTTTTTTTTCAAGTCAAGGTTCCTTTGCACAATGCTCATTGTGTCCCCATCTCCCCAGAGCAGGATGGAATTTTATCTGTTCCTTCACTGATCCTTCACATCTGATCTAGAAGTGCAATGCTGTAAAGCCATGCTTACTTTAAGTAAGTTGTGAGTTGTCATTATTTTTTTAAATGACATCTTTCTTTTCTTTTAGTTGCAAACTCTAAGATGGATTTTTAAGAATTTATTGCTTTAATGCCTTTATAGCTGATAGTGTTAATTGTAATTTTCCTTCTTTTTTAATGTTGCAACTAGAAAATCTAGGGTCTTGGGTGATACAGCTCTACAATTAAAATTAATCTGTCAGTCATACCTCTCAACCTCCTAGGTCACAGTTTCCGGACAAAAAATAATGGAGGAACAAAGGCCCAAAATACGGGACACGTTTTTTTTAAATATTCAACTTGTAAAATCAGAAAGTTTCTTGAATAACAGGTGTTGCCTTAACATGCATTTTCTGAAGGATATGAAGTCTGGAACTCAAATGTATGTCATTATTAGTGACAGCAATCCTCAATGATTTGGCTGAAAAACACAAATGTTATGAGGAACATACCAAAAATGAGGCAAAACTATTGACATTCTGCAAAATTCTGGACAGCTGAAAGGTACGCTGCCAGCTTATGCACAACCCGTCTCATCTTTCTCATGTATGTAGCAAGCAACGTCTTACATATAGTTAGTTAAAAAAAAGATAAACTTGCAAAGTTTGAAAAGAAGACGATACATTTTTTATGTTACAGCTGTATGCACAAAGTTAAAGCTCTTAAAATGTAGTGTGTGTGTGTGTGTGTGTGTGTGTGTGTGTGTGTGTGTGTGTGTGTGTGTGTGTGTGTGTAGCACACATGAACAGTAATATTAAAGTGGGTCAGAGTTACCTTTGGCCACAATTTTTATTATGTCTTTAGTGTCCTTTTTGATTTTTTTAAACACATTAAGAAAGATGCAAATATGAAATTGTCAGGGTTAAAGGATATAACTAAATCTATGCCATTGCATAATCAGTCATATTTGTCTTATTTTAAATATAAAGCTACAGCTTCAGAAAATGGCACATGATTATGGCAGACCAGTTCTTCTTTTTCCAGTGTACAGTCTTGACCTTATCTGGTGAATTGACTTACTGACTAAAAATTATACAAAAAGGTTCAGACATTTCTTAGGAGATTCAAGTGTGTTAAGTGACTAATCTACTGATGTTAGACAAATTGGATTGCTTACTAAAAGCCTGTGTCATGAAATGTCTGACCAAGAAGCACACACACACACACACACACACACACACACACACTTTTCTTCACTTTGGCTTTCAGATTTTTGTATTTAGTTTCTGTTTAGTTTATCACTCTGGATTGTAACCTCGTTTTACAAGGGCCTTGTTGTCACCTCGGCGTTAAATGGCTTTTATTGAAGGAATATTTGTTACACTTTGTTTTCGTTTAGCAACAGACTAGGGCTTCGTTATTAGTTCTGCACTCCAGTCTATTTGGACTTTATTTCATTAGCATTTCTTATTTTGGTTTGGACTGTACTACTGATTTTTAGGCAACTTAGGATCTGGTCCCATGGTCCATCTGATTCCTTTAGGATTGAACTTCTTGTTTTGTTTTTGTATGGTTACCTTTGACTACTGCTTCAGCACCAGCCCCTTTTTATTCATAGATTCGTAGGTAAGTACTATGCGGTCTGTCCTTGTGGGCCATTTTAAGCCTAGCCAATTTGTTTCTCAAAGGTGAGAATCAAGCCCTGTACCTTGTGCCTGTAAGGTAAATACCTTAACCATTATACCAACCACCAACCCCCTCAAATGTCAGTCTGCAGAATATTACATGTCTAGTCAATGACTAGAGGCCAGAATCAAACTGTATACCTTGTATCTTTAAGGTAAACATTTTAATCATTATGTCAAACCCTCCTTTATTTCATTATTTTTTATTATTTTATTTTTTCAAATTGGTTGCTTTGACTCTTACTGTTGAAGTGTTAGTTGTAAGGCTTGGTCATTGTTTTTACTCCTGCCTGGGTCCCATTTTTGGACCTGAACCATATGTTTACAGTTTGTTTATTTTCTTGTGCATATTATTTTTCTATGTTATTTTTAGTACGTTTCTCTGTTTAGGAATAGTTATGTTCATTTTGTGCTACCTGGGTTACATGACTTGTACTGTGCTCCCCCTGTGGTTAGTGATGACGTACTTTTGTTTACACAGGTACATGGTCTTTTTGTATCACCATCATAGAAAATGCATCTTAGTGGTTTAGAGGTTCAGAACTGACGTCAGTTTTTGGCCTTTTGGTTGTAACCTGTCTCTGTTCGGCTATAAGGTGGCTTTTGTTTACATCAGGTTTACTTATACTGGTAGGCTAGCCTATCGTAAATTACTTTCTATTTTTGGTTCATTGTTATGCATGTGTTTGTCAGTCATGATTTACGTTCCTTTTTTCATTTAGTAAATATACTTTGTTTTCTACAGGTAAAACTGTTTTTGAAAAGCTGACCTGATAAAGTCCAGTTGGTGGATCAAAGAGCTTTTCACAAATAAAGCTGAGTTATTCTTTTGACCAAGTCTGCTTGAGTTTATTTCTTCAGTACTTTTATAGAAAAATTAACATCTGAAGTTTTTGACTGTTTGTTACTGTTGCTTATAATTCTAAAGTTAAGAGTTTTTTTTTCTTCGGTTTTCTCAAATAACAAGGACATGAAAGCAGTCTGCTATTTTCATGTTGGGGACATCTGTCTCCTCTTGTCCTTGTGCAACAATAGGAGCAAGACTGTCAACGTTTGAGAGGTATGCATTACACTAGGGCCATAATGTATGTAATCAGTTGCTAACTGGTTAAGTGTATGTATTTATTTATTGGCATTTTATTATCAGGAACATCCAACTGGGTAGGAGGCCATTTTCAATGCATGCACAAAAGCTCCAAAGTATTAGAAAACATTTAAGAACAATAATTTTACAGTCTTTAAAAATAATACAAGAAACGACTACAGTTTAAATAGTTATATCAGATTGGACATAATATGAAAACGTTGGTTAAGAGTAGATGCAAGTTATATGATAATGATTTAATAGAGACATTTTATCCAGTTTTTAGAGGAAATAAAGGTAAGTTAGTATAATATAAACAGGAATTGCAATTCGAAGTCAGGGAAAAGCAGCTTTATGGTATATTTAGAGAGAAAGCCAAGGGAGAGAAATTGATAAAAGTATGGAAGTGAGTGAAGAAGGGAGAGTAAGGAGATGTAAAGTATGAGCAGGTATTAATTTATCCTGGTGTTGATCAAAAACAGAGCCAGCTTTTGGCTAGGAAGTCTTTCAGAATGGTTTTGAAGGATGAGGGGGAAGGTATTGACTTAAAGGATAAAGATAAGGAGTTCCAGGCCTTAGCAACATAATACAATTACAGACATTACCCAGCAGATTTGATAGGTTTGTGGACAAACAGGAGTTTTTGGTCAGTGGATCATAATGACTGACTGGGAACATAGCTGTGTAGAATGTTATTTCGTGCTGGACAAGCAGATGGATTCTGGATAATTTTATAGGTGGTAAGAAGCTGTGTATATGTTAGTTGGTGGGGTAGTTCTAACCAATTTAGGCTTTTCACTACTGTACAGTGGTGGGTTCTGAAAGGGGTATTTGCTGCAAATTTAACAAATTTGTTATAGCATTGTTCAAGTGTTAATTTTTGTGAAGCCTGGAGGTTAGTAAGGATGGGAGTGCTATAGAGAAGCGTGGGTAGGAGGTAAGTAATGGCAAGTGTAGCTTTAGTTGCTTTGGTGAGAAAGTTTTTGGCGCTGTAAAGTATCCCTAGTTTTTGATGAGTTTTTAATTATACAGTTTTGTATATGCTGATGAAATTTAAGATTATAATCCACTATCATATCTAATAATTTGTTGTGAGCAGTAACTTCAGTCATTCTCTTATCAAGAGAGAGGACTTTAAATTTTGCTTTTTCATGGGAAAGGGACTTGGAGGAAAAAAGTAGTAGTTAGATTTATTTTTTAGGGTTGAGTATTCTCCTCCTAAGCAGCATTTTCCTGTATTCTGCTGAGGCAGTTTGAAATGGTATTGGAAAATGAGTGAGTGCATAAAGGAAGCATGCATGTGTAGCCACACCTGTACCACGTATGGAGGTTTTGTTAGATGTGCACCTCCATGTATGCATGCGCACACTCACATTTATAGCTTAGAGGGAGCAGTGGGCTGGACTAACAGGTATCCTCTTCCTCTCATGCACTCTTTTCCACTCTGCCACTCATAGGTACAACATTTCCTCATTATTCTTTGTGTTTGCTGCTATGACTTCATAGGTTCATAGGTAGGTACTAAGCTATCGGCCCACGGGCCTAAGTAAGCCTAGCCAACAAGGCTCCCTGGCTTACTCCACCCAAGAAAGTTATTTTCCTGTGCCCCAGTCGAGCAGAGCCACAGAAGTGATCACCGGGGTGTATTTCCTATTTCCCATCCACTCATCAAGATTTTTCTTGAAGAGCGCTAATGAGGAACTTTGCTTGACATAGATGGGTAGCTTGTTCCAGAGTATGGGAAGTCTCTGGGACAGGAATCTATCCCTCCTCCTGTTTATTGTGGTGATAAGGTTTAGGTCCCTAGAGCGTGTAGCTCGGAAGGCTTGGGATTTCTTTAGTTGTAGCATGTTCAACAGCTCTGGGTTTGACATAGCTTTATATGTTAGGCAGAGATCACCTCAGAGTAGGCGAAATGCTACGGAGTAAAGCTGGAGTTTTTTGAGATGGTCAGTGTAGGGCATCTGTTTGAGGCCAGTAATCCTCTTTGTGAGGTACTTCTGTGGCCTTTCCAGCTGCTGCAGATGTCTTGTGAGGTACATTCCAAAAGGGGCGCTGTACTCTATAATGGGTCTAATGAGTGCCGAGGGGAGGGGAACAATGATCTTTTTCTTCCTGGATGAGAGCCCTTTTGTGATGAGGTGTGCCATGTAGAAAGATTTCCTGACTACTATGGTGATGTGATTATCAAAGGAGAGACTACTTTCCACCTGGGTCCCAAGGACTCTTATCACACATTCGTCATTAAGTAGACTGACACCTATGTGGTAGTTCATGGGTACAGATTTTTACCAAAGGGGATGACATTGCAGTTTTTGGCATTGAGCTTGAGGCCATGGCTCTGACACCAGGCATCTGTCTCAGTGTGGCCCTTCTGTAGGATGTCCACATAATTTGGGGACTTGACTATGGCTCCTAGTTTGCAGTCATCTGCAAACTTCGTTAGCCAGAGACCTTCTGTGTTAGCCTGTACTTCAGGGAAGTAGATACCAAACAGGAGAGGTCCCAGGACTGAACCCTGTGGTATTCCACATGTCACTAGTTTGAAGTCAGATTTGGAGTCTGCAACTTTTACAGTGTGGGTTCTGTCAGTGAGCCAGTTGGCAACCCATCTTGTGACATAGGGATTTATACCTAGTTTAGTGAGTTTAGCTATAATTCCAGAATGGGGGATGGTGTCGAAAGAGATCAAGATAGGCTGTGTGAACCACCTTACCCTTGTCTACGGCTTTGGTGACTGCCTCAAAGAAGTTGATCAGGTTCAGGAGGCATGATCTGCCTTTCACAAACCCGAACTGGGTGGGGTCCAGAGGTTGGAGGTTACCAATGTCTTTGTTTATGAGTTCCATGATGATACGTTCCATGGCCTTACGGACCCGACTCGTCAGGTTAATAGAGCGATAGTTCCCGGGATCAGCGGTGGCTCCCCATTTGTGGAGTGGGATAACTGTTGCTGTGTGCCATTCACTGGGCACAAAGCCTGATTTGAGACTATGATTGAACATGGTGCTTAGGTGGGGAGCCAGTTCATTCTGAAGTTCCTGTAAAACGCAGCCTGGGATGTTGTCTGGTCACATGGATGCTGTGTTTTTGGCATTAGAGAGTGCAGCTTTTACCTGCGTAGTTGTGATTACAGGGACTCTGCATTCTTCCTGTATAGATATGGGCCCTTTAGGGGGTGAGAGGGGGGGTAAAGTTAGCACTGAACCTATCTGCCAGGGTGTTGGCAATATCACTTGGTTCTATAATTTCTGGTAACTAGCTGATCCTTGTACAAGAGAATGTCTACTGAACGGTAGGTTAAATGTCTTTTGCCATAGGAACATGTACTAAGCGAGGGTCCCATGCAGCTTATATAAAAGTGATGGCTTAAATGTATCAGAGTGAATATGAGTCACCATGCATACACCCATGCTTAGATATAAACACACACGTTTTGTTTGTTTGATATAGTTCAGAATACAACCTTTCTTTTCCCAAGTTATTTATTCATAGGTGCAGCACAACTTTTGATTTTTTCCCCAATTTGTTGGGACCAGGTTGGCACAACTGTGCTTAGACACACAGAACCTAATTCAGTGAATGTTAGAAGATGCACACTGAATAGTAGGGAGCAGCCTTTTTTGACTAAGCAAAGCATGCCAGACTAAATTATTCTGTGTATAGATAACCGTCTGGGAAATTCCACCAGTAAAAATTATACAACTTTTAATACCCAATATGCAAGTGTAATTTCAGTGGGCTGTACCATTACAGAACATAAAGTGTTAGTCAAAGAAAAATGTAACAAAACATTGCAGTTCTATTGGAATGATGTTTTCTTTTCTTTATTTTGCTAAATATTAATTTGCTATCTGATTAAGTGCAGTAATTGAATGTCTGTCTTTCAGTTATTACTAGCGGTTGTATTTGCCACAAATTGAGGAGATGTGGCCTTGACACAGAAAAATTCCCTTACTCTAAGACAGTGAGCCTGAGTAGGCAGAGAGTGCTTTAGAAGTGTGCATGACTGTGGGCAATGAAGAGATTTAGAAATTAATGATGACAGAAAATTTAGAGATGAATCATGGGATGGAAGCCGAGACAAACCAGGGAGACATCATTCAAATGCCCAGAAGCTGCTTCTGAGCTGCAGGCTGGGTCGAATAGTGGAACAGTAAGCAGGATGATAAGCCCTGAGCACTGTAGTGCTGGAAAGTTTGTTTCCAGCACTTAATATAAAAGCAGTGTGCCAGTGAACATGTAGCACCAAAAAGGACATAGATGTGTCTCAGGTAAAGGCCAGATTTGACCAGTGTGCTATAATGGAGGATAATGGGTTTGTGACTACAGCATGGCAGAAGCATGGAATAGTTGGAATAAGTTGAACTTAGGAGAGTTATGTGCAGACCTGGTCACTTATGACTATAGTGTTTGCTCAGGAGTTTTGTGGACAGATGACTATTAAAAGTCAACATGAAGTTATGGGATACACTACACAGTGGAAGATGCAGCTAAATAGGAGCCTAGCATACTTAGACTGAAAGCTGGAAAGCACTTCCCTTGCCCCTCCTGATATACACCCCCATTTATCTCAAATGCGCACCCTATACATTGGGGTGACTCCTTCTGTATTTTATCATTTTCGATTTAAGTACATTACGTTCTTCTGGACTGTGATGAAGCTAATCACCAAACACATATACAGCCTAATTGCAATGAAATTGTCACTTTAAGGAAAATAGTAAGAATATTCAGACTTATGGCTATTGTTAAGGGAACTGTTTATGTGACATTTGAATTGATACATGAAGGTAGTGCAAAGCAAACTAAGGATCCAAGTAAAACTTAAGGAAAAAACATTTGCTAAGAGAGGTCAAGCATGATATAAAGCCATGTGTAGCAGTGAGAACTTTCCTTCCTGCAAGATTTGTTTCATTATTTCATTAATGGGATTCAACCAAGAAAGCCTTTGCCATTTCATATGTATAAATAGCAAAGGTCATTTTAGTGCAGTTTTCAAGACTGCTGCATTGTTACAGAGTTTCTGCGACTGTTGTTTTAGATGCATGCGTGCAGTATGCTTAGCTAATAGACTTCTTTTGATAATTTTTATCCAACTCATTTCAAAAATGTATTTGTAATGTTTACAGAAATAGATGGGTATTAATAAAGTGTGCATTGACTGACCGTGCTGCATGGTAAATAAACCAGAAGTTAATTTGGACAAGTGTGTGTGCAAAAGGAGATATTTGATGCAATATTTTCGATGATTGGGGGAATATTAATCTAATTTACATAGTGAAAAATCAGGAAGATCTGACACGAAGAAGTCCAACTTCCGCAACCAACAAGAAGAAAACCGCTTTAATTAGGTCATCTGAAATTTTCCAAAGCTTCTAGATCCCCCTCTTCCTCTCCTTTTTACCCATAATACTCTATCAACTGGCTTCTTCTCCAGGCATCTTTGGCTGAAGTTCTTGCATTTGGAGAAAGGGCCCCGGAATTATACTTCTTCTTCAAAGAAACATTTTGTGTAAAACTTGTCACAGTTATTTCATAATTATTTTCTTTCTTTCTTTCCATTACTACCATTTTCTTTGGGGACCTTTCAACTTTTCAGGCCAGTCATTTGGTTGCCTTTTTGTCTAGAGTTGTACTTAGCTCTTCCCCTTCCTAGGCCTTGGCATGTCTTTCTCACCCCAAATTAATAACTTACAATTAGTTGCTCTGCCTTGTTTCTGGATTTTGGTTTCTTCCTTTTTGCTGTCATTTTTCACATTTTCAGTATTATAGAATTCAGTGAGTATTAGAAATAGGCAGCAGAGCTTTTAAAAAAATGCAAGTATGCACACAAGATCCCCACCTCAAGGTAAACAAACATATTTATGCTTTTCTAAGAAGAAAAACATTTCACAGATCAGCTTGACACTTGTGAGCCATTATGGTTAGACATCAGTAGAACAAATTGTTATTGCTTAAGTTGAAATTGAGCTCTGTGTCTCCCCCAGACAGGATCTCTACCTTGAGAACCTTCTTAAGCCCATGCTTGACAAACTTTAAGAAAGGGATGGAGATGCAGACAAAGAAGGGAGAAAAGATCATCAAGACAGAGAATGTAAGGATTCCTTGCTAGATCCTCTTTCTAAAAAAGCCTAGGCAGAAGCATCATCTTCTGTTCATTCCACTTTTGGGGTGAATAAATTCCTGGTGAAGATTGTTCTTCCCTTTTACTAAAGCACAAGTATCTTGTACAGTGCACTAAATGTTAATAGTTGTATGATTTGCTTACCGTTATTAGTAGTAAATCTGGCCTTGCTGTTGATGACTGTACTTGTGCAATTGACACAACTTGGAGAACTGCTGTTACACGTATTAATAATGGGGATGATGAGATAAATACTAGGCAAAGTGCAAATAAAACCATTTAGCAAAGGCAAGGAAGTGTCTGTTTTCAAGTAAAAATAACTCACACCCCTATTAAACTTGATAGTATTGATGACAGCTTTGGTATTCAGGGTACAAATATTCAGCAATCTGATGATTTAGAAGAAAATGAAAGAAGAAAGAAGTTCACAACAAATAAGGTAGAAAAATAAATTGATTAATGTCTATAACTCAAAGAGACTATATGCTTAAAAGAACACTGCTTTGTTATGTAACACGTGGATTACAGGAAATGATAACATTGCTCAATCAGAAAACATTCACTCTACAGGAAATTATATAATTTTTCCATCAGAGAAAGCAGAAAAAAGAGGCAAGGAGCAGGTAAAAAGAAAGGAATCAAAACTTAACCTGGAAGGACTGAAGAAACATTCTCTGTCTAGATGCCATTGATTCGGGTTTGAGTCCTAGCAACTTGATGAATTAAAGATCCAAAAAGAAGTCTGTTCCATGCTAGTCCGGCAAGGTCCTTTAGCATCATCCACATGGTTGTCGTCAAAGTTTTCAGCCATCTGGTTGCAGGTCACCCTCTTTGCCTGGTTCCTTCGATCTTTCCAAACAATAAGACAATCATAACTTCCATCATTTGGGCTTCGAGTGACATAGCTGGTTTGATCTCTTCCAAAGTCGATTTGTTAGTTCTTTTGATAGTCCACAGCATGCATAGAATCCTTCTCCAGCAGCAAAGTTCAACTCAGTCAGTCTTCTTTCTGTCCCATTTCTGTAGTGTCCAGCTTCCACATCCATAATTGACCACTGAGAAAATGAGTGCGTAGACAAGTCTGATCTTAATTTTGAGTGTCATTTCCTTGCTTTTGAATACCTTGTCAATTGCCTTCATTGTAGAGTGACCAAGTGCTATCCTGCAAAATATTTTTTCCTTGCTAGCTGCTTCCATGTTTACAAAAGAGCACAGGAGATTAAAATTCTTTACAACTTCTATTCTGTCGTCTTCAAGCTCAAAATGTTTATCATTTTCCTTGTTCATAATCTTCATCTTGTTTATGTTCAGTTATAATCCCATGTTATGCCTTTTGGCTTTAACTTTTCTCAATAGATACAGCATGTCTTCTTTCCTGCTGGTGATGAGAGTTGTGCCATCTACATAATGCAGGTAGTTTATATTTTGGCTGCCAACTTTAAAACCAATACTCTCTTCTTCCAACTTTGCTTTTCTGAAGATGGCTTCACTGTAAAGGTTGAACAGGTATGGTGATAAAAAATGCCTGACACCACCTTTTATTGGAAACCAATCAGTGTTGCCATATTCAGTTCTTACTGCAGCTTCTTGATTTTCCTAAAGGCTCTTTATCAGTTCAGTTGTGTGTTTGGGTATTCCCATTTGCGCTAGAGTTTTCTATAGTTAATCATGATCCACACCGTCAAAATCTTTGCTGTAATCCATGACATATACAGGCTTTTGGTATTCTTTGCTCCTCTCCAGTATCCATCTAACATTGGCAGTAATGTGTCTTGTTTCTGAATCTTTTCTGAAGTCAGCCTGAACTTCAGGTAATTCTTGCTCAACGTATGATTGTAGCTTTTACTATATTATTTTCAGCAGTATTTTGCTTGTGTGCGGAATTAATGCAATTGTTCTGTAGTTACAATCCTTACCATCGCTTTTCTTTAGTATAGGTATGAACAATGATCTTCTCCAATCAGTTGGCCATTTTTTCTCTTCTAAATCTGTTGACATAGTCAAGTGAGGACCTTCTGAGCCTTTGATTAATTCAATTGGAATACATGAAGAACATTACTGTAAGAAAAAAAGAGGAAAAAGATTGAAGTTGACAATATGGTTCAAGATGTGGAAGTACAAAGACAGCTGGATGAGAATTTTATGCGTGTAAATGTAATAAGCAATAAAAACTGTGAGGTTAATAAGAATAATGGTGATGAAGATCATTTCTTTGTAACAACTGATGGAGCAGATAGTACTGAATTAGAAGTGGGAGATTTTTCACATGTGGTCAGAAATGAAATACTAGTAATTGGAGATTCAGTTATTAGAGGAACTGATGCTCATATCTGCAGAGAAGATAATAAAGCAAAGAAGTACGGAGCTGTTTTTATTCATGTTGTACAAATGATCTCATCTTCAAGGACTCTCTGACTGTTAGTACGGACGTCACAGCCCTCTTAGACAGCATGTCTTGTACAGGTGTTAGGATAGATTTTTCATAAATCACATATAATAAGGAGAGTCGGTTCAGCATGAATGAAAATATTTTTTGGATAAATATATACATGAAAAAATGGCCCATTTTAAAAGGGGGAAATGCGTAGTGCCTCCACGACTGATTTAGGGCACACATGCATTTAGATAGGATGGCGTGCACTTGTAAAGACAAGGGAGGAGAATTTTTGCAGCAGATGTATTGCTTGATCAGAAATTTAACAATTCACAGACAGCAACTTTGATGTATCTTTGAGGTTTGTAACATTTTTATTGGATGATTTGCTGTATTCCCACAATTGATGTTGCTATTGTTTGTAAAGCATGGTTAAAGAACAATGACTGGAAACCAGTTCTGTCAGATTATAAATGTTTTTACTGTAACAGACATTCTTACAAAACATCAGGTGGAGGTGTGATGATAGGTATTAAAGATTGTTATGAGTTGTTTGATTATCACATGTTCAGTGATAACACCAATACTCTAGATTGTGTAACTGTGACAATAAAGATAACCCTGGAACATATAACAATGGTTGTAGTTATTTATAAAACGAAAACGTATGGTGGAGCGTTAATGGGCTGTGTTTCTTTGGAATAAAGTGAACTGAAGTGTGCTGAGCCGTCCATGTTTTTTTTCACAATTTTTTAAGCTTGCCCTGCTTAGGACTTTATTGTTTTGCCTGAAAAGCTGCTTCATTTTGTGGAGTACAAGTTTTATTTAGAAGCTGCTGTGAATTTTGTTTTGTCTTTTAATGGTTGAAGTGTATAGACCATCAAAGTCAAGTGCTGATGACTGACAGGAATTCATACATTTCTTGCTTGAAACATAGGAGGAGAAAATAATAAGTGGTTAAAGACTTAAATTTACGAGAAACAGACTGGAAGAATATTGATGTCACTCATCTTGTACACTTTAATAAGACGATGAGGCTTGGGTATTCGTTTATGTAGTTTATTACATACACGTCAGGATGCATGGCGGGAACATTAAATTTAGATAAACTGACTACTACACACATGCATGCTATCACTCTGGCTGCTCACTCAAAATGGCAATCTTGCTTGCATGTACTCAGTACTTATATGCATGTGCCCACTGACTGGAATTTTTCTTAAAGGTATATTATTCACACTAATCTACATCCTCCCTCTTTACTGAACTGTCTGATATAGGGAGTGACATTTGAATAGGCATGCAGTTATGCACACAATAATAAGCAAAACAACATTCATGCCCAGGTTGCCGTGTATCTGGAACTAGGTCTAGAGATGCAACCTAATCTCGAAAAGTAATAGGACTGCGTTTAGCAACAGGGACAGCCCTGGGGAATGTCCTGTTTCTGGACTCTTGGGGATACTCTCAGGAACAGGGATTGCTGACGGTCTGTCGTCTGGTACAGGAACATTGCACAAGTCACTCTGAGAATTAGAGTCTTTATTACAGGCAAGATGCAGTAACAATGGCTCAGCAACGGTAATAAACGCTTCCAATTCCGCCCAAATTCCATTCCTTGTTATTCCATGATGTATGATCTCGGCTCTTGGCACAAACATTTCACAACTCCGATGCGATCAAAACCTTTTGATGTCTGCATCCTCACTATCTCCGCTTCTTTTAATGACGAAGCAGTTTGCTGGACTTATCATACTAGGACTTCTGGGGCAAATGCTTTTTCCAACAGTTGGGCTTTCACTGCTTTGTTGTTTTTAGCACATGTAACCAACAAATTGCTGCTGATTGGCAATGTGTTCTGGTTTGTCTTGACATAAGTCTCTGGGTAGGTGAGACAAAATGATCATCGTGAAGTATGTTTCTGAGATTTAGCAAGTTTAGAAAAACATCGGTATTGTCACGTTTGGATTTCTCTAACAGATGTTTTGCACTTTCAGCTGCACATTCATCCAAGCCATTTGACTGTGGGTATTCAGGAGTACTCGTAATATGAAAGTCCCATGTTTCAGCAAATTGTCTGAACTGCTGACTTGTAAACTGTGCACCATTGTCAGAAATAACTCTGCGCAGACTACCATAGACAGAAAAATGTCTCCAACTTAGTAATGGCAGTACTGGATGTTAGGTTAGGAAGTAGGTCAATCTCAAATCAATTTGAATAAGAGTCTACTAATATCAAGTAATGTCGATCATTCTACTCGAAGATATCTGTGGCTACTGTCGACCAAGGTAGTTCAGAAATCTGGCTTAACTGAAGTGGTTCTTTCTGTTGATGCAGCATTGTACTATTACATACAGAACAAGATGAAAGTACTTTCTCAATATCTTTTGACATAGAAGGCTAAAATACTAGTCCTCTCATCCTTCTTTTGGCAGAATCAGTTCCTTGGTGACCACGATGCAAGATCTTAATATACTGTTTTTGCAAGGATTTTGAAACAATCACCTTTGGACCTGTCATGATGATACCATTGTCTGACAAAATCTCATTTCTGTAAGGAAAATACTGCTGCACATCTACTGGTAAACAATATTATTTTGAAAGCCATCCTTGACTGATAAAGATGTTTAGCTTCTGGAGAATTGGATCTGAAGCTGTGTGAGTTCTAAGCTCATCAAGATGTGTGGAAGAAAAATTTCTCACTTCCATGACTTCAAAATCAGATTTCTCATTGTTATGCTGTTCATTGTTTTTGCTGGGAGATCGGGATAAGGTATCAGCAAGATAAAGAAGTTTGTCGTTTGTGTAAACAAGATTGAAATTGTACTTTACTTTTGCAGTTTGAACATCATGCATTGCAATCTGACAGGAACTGTGTGCATTGGCTTTCTCAAAATAGTGATTAGAGGTTGGTTGTCAGTTACTGTCTGGATAGGTCGACCATAAATATAATCATAAAACTCTGAATATGCAAACAGAATTGCCAAAAGTTTCTTCTCAATCTGGGCATACTGCATCTCGATGCATAGGCTATTGGTCTACCCTCTTGAAGAATGACTGCACCAAAACCAAATTTAGAAGCATCACAGGAAAGAGTAACTGGTTTGTGAACGTAATAGTATTGTAGAGTTGGTGGACTGGCAATTTTATGTTTCAGGACATCAAATACTCTTTGGTGGTGTTCTGACCTGGACCAGGTTATATTTTTGCATCACAGTTCTGTTAACGGTGCTGAAAGTTGTGTTAAATCTGGAATGAACTTGCATAAATAATTGTCCATGCCAAGAAAACATAAGGCTTGGTCATTGTTTGGAGCTGGCATTTCAAGAATAGCTGTTTGCTTGGAAGGATCTGGCCATAAGCCTGAACTAGTAAACAAAGGACCGGCATAAGTAGCTTCTCAAAGCCTGAATTTGCAGTTCTGAGGATTTAGCTTAAGATTCACTTCACATGCTCTTTCCAGAACTTTCTTGAGGTTTCAGTCATGTTCGACTTCGCCATTGCCTCCTACTAGAAAATCATCTACTGTAATAGCATACAGATAGCCAAAAAAATTGTTCCATCACATGCTGTAAGACTTCACAAGCAGAATTTATTCTAAATGTCATTCTTAGAAATGTGTATCTCCCAAATGGCGTACCGAATATGGTTAGCCGTGAAGATTTTCGATCAAGCAAAATTTGCCAAAATGAACTCTTTGCATCTAAGACAGAAAGCACAGTGGCATTTGGCATGAGGGCAGCAACGTCCTCAACTGCGCTCATAAGATGATGAGGTCTTTTTAATACCTTGTTCAAGTCTCTTGGATCAATACATATTCTGATATCATCTGAGATTTTCTTATGAGCTACTACCATGGAGGATACCCATTCAATTGGTTCTTCTACTGTACAGATTACTCCTAGCTGCAACATTTTGTGTAGCTCAGCCTTGACTCTGTTTTGCATAGCTACTGGAACCTTATGTGCTGGTCTGATAACTGGGCCAACCTCTGGGTATAACTTCATGGAGTACACAACTGGTAGTTTGTCTAATTTGTCTTCGAAAATATCAGCATTCTCAGAAAAAATAGTTTGGGTGAAATTTGAGCTGTTTTCATTCAAACTTACATGGTGGACTTTTCTGTTAAATGAAAGCAGTCCAATTTCAAACTGTCTCTGAGGCCTAATAATGATTGCATGTGTATCTTGACCATATAAAATTGCAGGTCATAGCTGTTCCCAGCAGAGTAACATGAAAGCAGTACTGAGTGTTTGGTTTGAATCTCTTCACCACCATAAGTAGCAAGCTTTGCACACTTTGTCAGATTAAGTTGTTCTGCAGCTGTTACTCTTAACAAACATTTCTGCTGACATAACATTGCACTTTGAACTAGTATCAACTTTGAGCTCTGTGGGACTTCCATTAATCTGAACAGTACAAAAGATTTCATTCTTTGCCCACAAATGTACTGCATTGACTGTTTCACCAAGCACAGACACACCATCAACATAAAAAGTAGGCTTGCAGCTTTTCTAATTGATCAACTTTCCTCTTTGTATGTTCTCTGTTAATAAAATAATGTGCCTTATTTGATTTACAAAACCTTTTGAAATGATTCCACTTTTTACATGTGTGGCATTGCTGACCAAAACCTAAACACTTTTCTCGTTTGGGGTCATGATTTCCACCACAGTTACAACAGTTGGCAATACAATTTGGTACTGCAGCTAACTTCGCTGGCTTATAGTTGATATTAGAGGTGGAGGTAGCTATGAGCCCTTTTACTGAGTGTGCCCTAGGCCTTACTAAAGTTGCTCTGGGTTTTGCTGAAGTGGCCCCATCCTTAGGCTTGTATCTTTTAACCTCGTGCTGCATAACTATCTAACATTTCTAAGCATACTTGTTTGCCTTACTGTAAGCTCATACATCTGACAAATCTCAATGGCTTTGTTTAAAATTAAAACACTATTTCGAAGCAAAATCTTTTTCACTGTGTCAGTATTAATGCCACGCACAAGTATGTCTTTTGTCACCTCATCTCTTAGATCACCAAATCTGCATATTTTAGCCTTATTTCTCAAGTTGGTCATATATGCTGCAAAAGTTTCACCAGGCTTTTGATCTCTTTTGTAAAATAAGTCCTTTCCATTGTAACATTCATTTGAGGGTTGCACATTTTTGTTAATTTACATTTTAAGCATTCAGGGTCTTCCCGCGTTTCAGTCTGTATCACAATATGGCGGTTCTCCCCAACACAGCAGGTGCATGCACAAATGAATGTTCTCTTTCAATGGCTTCTGAACCAGCTAAATTAAGCAGAATAAATGTCTTTGTATGTGCATCTTTGTCAGAAAATGCAGTCTGTATGAAAATATTGTATTCCTGCTCAAACACACTTCAATTTTCTGCAATATTGTTATCAAACACATGCAGTGTGGGTCTGTGAAATCCTTCTGCCATGCCCACAGATTATAGTAAAACATAATGCAATCTTGACCCTTGTAGTTAGTTACAAACATGCACACACTCCACCCCCTTGTAATAATGTTCAAATGCACAATAATCTCTTCAAAAAAATGTACTTTGTGAAATATTCTTTGAAATAACTGTACTTTGTGTAATCACTGCAGTGTTATACTGCGCACAATTGCCAACACTTCACACTTTGGATATTGCAAATAGCTTTAGTTAATGTGAAAAAGTAGTACATAGTGAAAAATACGGTCATTTTCCATTTTTTATGCATTTTATCCAATTTGGATATTGTTTCAAACATTTTTGTAATTATTTCGAATATTTTATCAATATGTCGCAGTTTCTGACATTTTGTTTAATTAGAATTTATTTTGAGTGCTCTGAGTGCTTAGTTTTATATTTGTTTGCGAGTCATTTGAGCAGTAGAGATGATCCACTCATGTATATTCCTCCATTTCTAACCAGTTGCCTCATGGTTGTGACTCTGGATCCCATTCTGATACCATGTCACTCATCTTGTACACCTTAATAAGATGATGAGGCTTGGATGTTCATTTAAGTAGTTTATTACGTGCAGACACATCAGGATGGATGGCAGGAACATTAAACTTAAACTAACCGACTAATACACACATGCATGCTGTCACTCTGGCTGCACACTCAAAATGGCACTCTTGCTTACATGTGCTAAGTACTTATATGCACATATCCACTGACTGGAATACTTCTTAAAGGTATATCACACACACACTTGTCTACAATTGATTCAACAACATTAGAAAGGAGATTATTTACAATGTATGTTCAGGAACAAGAGTTATTTCAGACATACTAGACAGTGTTTGGAAATGACTGTTAGTTCTGCTACTATTGCTAGATAATTCTGCCAAACTGAAATCTAAACCAATGCACAGAAGATTACTAACAGACTATAGGGAAACAAAACAGTCAGCATGTACAACTAACTGGAGTGATGACTTCAGTGGAAAAAAAGCAAAATAAATGTGGCAGGTATTGAAAGAGAGATTGAATATAAATAAATAAAATGTTCAACGTCAGGATCTAGGTCTACAAGGTCGGGAGGATGTATTTTCATAACTCAAGATAGATTAGGGATATAAATATAAGAAATGGAAAAGAGATTGAACTGTAACTTTGGAAATTGAAATAAACAATCTGGAAAAACAGACTAAACATAGTGTGAGGTAAGATGAAAAACAATTGAAAAATGTTTATATAAAGATAGTGAGCATAATAGGAAACATTTTTAAAAATTCAAAATATGTGGTAGGAATAAAGATACAAAATAATAAACTGCGTAGATTCTAACATTTATTCTCAGACATAACAGATTATAGATATATTTACAAAATTTTATGCACAGCAGTTTGGTGTCACGAGGGGGTGATACATTTCCCTAGTAACATTCAGATAAATTTATATACTAAAATTGTTTTGAAAAAGAAGTACACAAATTGGATCCAAACAGAGCACGGGGAGAAGATGGAATAGTAATAATGACTTGAGAACCTTCAGCATGAACTTACCATACTATTATATCTGCTGTTCACTAGGTCATTTAAGTATGGGGAGGTTTGTCAAGAATGATGACACGCACTTATAAAACCCATCTTTAAGGGAAAGGGAAATAGGATAAACCCAGAGTCATACAGACCCAGAGGTTTATTTTCTTGCTGTAAAAAATAATGGGGAAGGTTATTTTGTATACATTTTTGCCAGAATTGAAAAGGCTGTAACTTGAAACCACATATTAACATGCAAGTGTTGAAAATAGATCTATAACCACCTGCAACATAATGTTATGTAACAATATACTAACAGCTATACATGAAAAATCCTGCTGTGGTGTCATTATGTAGACTTTAAGTTCAGCATTTGATATAGTCATACACAAATTAGAACAACTAGGTATTAATGCAATCTTGATAAGATGGATAAATGCATGGTTTACATATAGAGCATGTCAAGTATCATACCACAATCAGACAGGTGAAACTCTAGGTTACTCTCAGGGTGTCCCACAGGGCTCTGTTCTAGGCCTGTACTTGTTTAGGTTGTATCTTTCAGATCTGTCTTTTTCATCTGAGGTGTTCTGCAGTCTGTATACATATTACTTGTAAATAGATTACAGGTGTCACAGTGCATATCTGCCAAATAACTTGACTAAATTTATCATTGGGCACAGGAGAATAATATGGTGATAAATACATAAAAAACTAATCATATGAGATTTGGGAGACATATATTGAAATAGTAATATTTAATACAGCACATAATGATTGAAATTGTAGATTCTTTTGTAGATTCTTTTAAGGACCTGGGTATATGGATAGATCCAACTTTGAGTTTTTCTAATTCTGTCAACCAATTGGTTAATGATAGATATAGAGCTGTAGGTTGCATACAAAGATGTAAAAAGTCGAGGAAATCAGAAATGATGTAACATTTGTTTGTAAGTTACATTAGATCCAAACAAGAGTGTGAAATAACAATATAGAAACATTTTAAGAAAATGGGCATGAGTAAATTGGAAAGAATACATTGGAAATATACCAAGGGCATACATGGATGTGAAAATGTAAGTTATTATGAAAGACTAAAATATCTGAACTTGTACAGTTTCTGATATAGATATTTAAGAGGAGACACTGATCAGGTATATAGAGCATTTAGAGGCAACTACATTTAGGAATGGGGTTATCAAAAATTAGTAGGAAATCATCAGACAGTCTGTGTAGAAGATAGTATGAGAGGTGTACTAACTGGTTCTCTGAGAGAGTAGCTGATGCATGGAATTGGACTACCAAATTAAATTAAAACAAGCCATCCAAAAGCAAGGTAAAGCAGCTCCACAGCAGCAGCTTGTCACAAATCCAAATTTTTATTAAGTGCAAACATTAAAAAATTGTAATATAAGTACTTTTGTTTGCCTCTGCAGACTTCATCAGATACCAGGTAGTATACGGGGAGCTGCTTTACCTTGAATTTGGATGGGTTGGTTTGTTCCAGAGTTTTCTTAGTTTGCAATATATTAAAACAAGCACTATTTTTGAATTTATTATTTGATTTTAAAACAATAGATAAATCAATTATAAAGCAAACAACTATTTACGTATCAACAACAATTAATATTTTTCAAGCAAGTCTTTTAGTTAAGTCAAGATTTATATGAATGTGGAATATTAGAAGTTCTCATCTTTATAGTATGCAATTCACTACTGCAAACAATTTTTACCATACTAATAAATTGAACACTAGAGAGGGTAGCTTTACTTTTCCAGTAGACAAGGCACTTCAGTTTTTGGAATTATCTCAGGAATTGTAGCATTAAATAAAATGATATAGAAATATTACATCTATCTTACCATAGAGCTTGAATGAAGTTAATTTATTTCCAAAAAGGGGAGATGACTTCAGATTCATATACTATATATGTGTCTAGTCAGCTAGTATTTCAGAATCACATCTCCATCATTTAATTCTGTATGATTTGTACATAATTGTAATTTTGTTAGGAGTGACAAAAGCTCTATGTAAGAATTTCCAGTATAATGAAGATGTGGTTTTATATGTAGATTTTAATATTATATTCTTGTATTCTTCAGAGGCGTCTTCATTATTAATTTTTGAGGAATAGTTCCAATAGGAATCATCTAAATATATGAAATCTAACTTAAGAATATTATATATTTGTGACAAATATGATTTATTTTTCATAGCATTATTGATATTTTTTTAAGAATTCCAATAATTTCGGGAACGGTTTCTTATCTAAGTTAAATATCTTATTTATCTCTGTGTTCACAAAGTCTCTAAATATTTGTAAAATTAACCAGTTCTCAGAATCTTGATTGTATATGGACCTTATATTTTCGACGGTATATATATATATATATATATATATATATATATATATATATATATATATATATATATATATATATATATATATATATTTGGGCCTTATATTTTCGACGGTATATATATATATATATATATATATATATATATATATATATATATATATATATATCAGTACCATTTAATAATTGAGGCCAGTAAATTAAGTTACTTTGTTGTTTCAGTACTAGCATTTTGTTGACTTTATGCGTTTCTAAGAAGTCATTTGTATATGGAATTGGAAGCAGAAAATATTAGGTCTTTAATACATTAGTTAGAATATGTGAACATTTGGAAAGAGGAAAGGATGTTATTTAAATAGGGAATTTGAGAAGTGGGTGTATTTCCATGTGCACAGAAATATTTTAATAACCAGATAAAACTATTAGGGACTACTTGTTTATGACTGGTTGTGATATGTTTATGTATTAATAATATTTCTTGATGTATTTGTTTCCATTTTGACTAATAAGATGAATTTATTCACAACACTTGTAAGTTTTACAGCTGTTGTAGTTGTGTGCAATTGAATATCAGGGTATCCTGTTTTACAATTATCTCAACCTTTTCTGCGCCAATCAAAGAAAACTCTTGGTTTATTAGGATGCCCCAAAAATTTTAAGTAGAATATTCTGTATCTTTTTTATAAAATTTTTGGTGGAGATAGTGGTAAAGATAGTAAGACAAACAATATTTTAGGAAGAATTACTATCTTAATAAGCATTAATCATTCTTCCAAGGTAAAAAAGAGTTTATACTAATTTGTGACTAAACTAAATTTTTTATCAACAATCTGTTGAAAGTTTGCATTATTTCTTTACTATTATACATAATGGCTATACTAAGGTATTTTGTTTGGTTGCTGTTCCAATTGAAGTTAGAATATTTTTTGTATGACTTTTTTTAATTTTCATTAATTACTAATGCACTTGTTTTATTATGATTAACTCTTAAGTTCAAGATTTCTACAAACTGACTCATAGAACTAGTTATATGTTCTAATGAATTTTCTATATTTCCTGTTGTTAGTAAAATGTCAGCAGCAAAGAGTTGAATCTTTAGTTGGAAATCTTCTTTTATTTTGATACCGTTAATATTCTTATTGGATCCAATACTATTAACAAAGGGTTCTATAGGTAATGAAAAAAGTAAGGTTAAAATGGTCAGTCTTGTTTTTTGCCTTTTTGTGATTTAAAGAAATTAGAAAGAAAAGAACCTATTTTAACATAAGCACAAGCGTTATTGTTTAACCTAGAAATTAATGCAATTAGCTCAGGTGAGAAATTATACACTTTAAGTCTTTTAAACAGGTGCAACCAATTAACTGAGTTAAAAGCCTTATCTAAATCGAGACTAATGACAGAAAGTTTTTTTTAATTTGTATTTGCATAGTCTATTAAAGTACGCATTCTTATTAGATTATCTTGTACTTGTCTATTTAAAATAAACTCAGTTTGATCATTGTTAACTAGTTTAGGTGTAAGTAGATTAATTCTGTTAGCTAAAATGGACATGAACATCTCATAGTCCATATTTGAAAGTGAAATGTGCCTGTATGATGAACACTTTGTAGGATCCTTATCTTGTTTTAAAATAGGTGATATAAGGGAATATGTCCATGGTGGATGGACTTCAGCAGTTGTTTTTATTTCTCTATAGACATTATCTAATATCTTAACTGCATCATCATGTAGTCTCCCGGTAGTATTTTATATAAGTATAAGACCATCTAAACCCGGCGCCTTATTATTTTTTTAACTTTTTTATTTGATCTTCCATTTCTGTTAAAGTGAATTGTCTATCAAATAATTTTTTTATTTGTTCACTTGTTAGTTTATTACGTATATTCTTCCTTAGAAAAATTTAAACTAAGTTATCATTATCAATGTTATTTGTATTATTATTTATATTTTCATATAATATTTTAAAGCTCTCAAGAATACCTTTAATATCTATTCTTCTTTTTTTTTTATTAATCATATGTGTTATAATTTCTTTGATATGATTTAGTTTATTCATTTTAGATCTGAGAGCAAGTTTATGCAAGCTTAAAGGGTTCACTGAATATGCCTGTAGCTTAAGTTTTTCTATGTTTATTGAAACTTTATGATTTAGAATTTCAGTATATTTCGTATTTAAGTTCAGACTGACTGATGTCATTTGGTTTTAAATTAAATTTTTAGTGTGTCTATTTTGGCCTGTAGTGTATTCAATTATTTGTCCCATTGTCTTGTTTTACTAATATACCAGCTTGTAACGCTTCCATTTAAGTAAGCCTTTAGTGAATCCCACAGGACAATGTCAGATATTTCACCATTCATGTGTATTTCTAGGAAATTTTTGATCTCTTTAACATAACAATCCTTGAATCCTTTTATTTTAATAATGTATGCTGGTAATCTCTTGTGATGTATTCAATTGTCAGTTTTTAAAATAATATTAAAGATTATACCATTATGGTCCATTAATGGACATGACACTGTTGAAACTTCTTTGATATGTGATAACAGATTGTGACAAAAATGTTATCATTATTTATATTCCATGTCTAATATGAATAATGGGTAATTGAAGCCCATTTTTTTGCCTTAGCTCACATATATCCTTCAAATTTATTAGATTAGCAAAATTCATGTTTGGCTGAAGATTTGATTCTCAGCTTTCTATCTGCAGTGGAATCTTTGTCAGATATAATACAATCAAAATCACCGGCCATTATGACTTCACCTTTCATGTAATAAGCTATAGTGTCTAAGTAATTCTTGACATCTTTAGCTCCAACCTCTGGAATCCAATAAGAGGTCACCAATGCATATAGTTTTCTGTTCCACTCAGTTATAACAATTCTTAATATACCATTTTATCAACATAGGTATCTTTTACTTTAGGCATTACTGATGAGTTCTTCAGTAAAATGAGGGTGCCTCTTCTTTTAGCTCGAAAGCCAGAACCTGCTAAAAACAAATAATTCTTTAATGAAAGTTTATATCTTTATTAAGTAAATGTGTTTCCTGTAGAAATACTATTTGAGCTTTATGTAATTTCAAGTATTTGAATGGACTCCCCCTCTTTATTGGATTATGCAGTCCATTAATATTAATAGATATGCATTTAAAATCAGACATTTATATAAGAGAGAAGAACAAAAACACAGGTTTAATGAAATTACATTTATTTACAGAACTTGTATACTTTATATATAACAATATGAAATCTTCAGCTATGGACAAAACTTTTGAAACAATTGAAAAATTACCTAATGATATAACCCTAAAACATTCTACCATGGAATAATGTATTTCTGATTTGTTGAAAAGACAGATTACCTCTCAAACTCTTCTTTAGACCAACAACTCTTAGCTCACTGTCTCATATTTTAGTATGCATCATCTTAAAAAAAGCCCATCAGTGAGTTATTATGAATAAGACAAGTTAAACAGGTGTTCAGAATCTTTATTATAAGTTGACCAAACTGAATATCTCTACAATCATCTTTTCCTGTACCTTACATTATCTCCCTGGTCTACTATAGGGAGGGAGTCAGTTGTTATTTTCATATAACAGTTTTTAGGTCAGATGATTTTATATTTTTCTATTTTATTTACTATGTGCAAAGTTGTTCTTAGGATCATAAGTTCATAAATTAGTACCAGGCTTATTGCCCTTGTGGGCCATTCCAATCTCAGCCATTTATGCCATGTGAGAATCAAGCCTTGTACCTTGTGCCTATAAGGTAAGCACCTTAACCACTATGCCAACCTCCCACCCTTGTAGACATATTTATATTCTTTAACTATATACATATTTACTTATTCTGATCTCTCTATTTCTGTTTGTATACTATGTCTTGTACCATTACAGTATTCCTAGGTTTAATATTTTAGCTATAATCTTAGTGTAGAGTATCATATAATAGAACATTTATATTTACAATTATATATGTGATACTCTTTAATCTAGTACTACTGTTAGAATCAGTCCTGTTTTTTCCTTAAATGTTATGTATCATAGTATCTAAACATCTTCCCTTTTAAGATTCAAACTTTGCTTAATAAATTGTTCTGAGTTAAGTTTTATTATCATTAAAAAAGAGACAATAACAGAGAAACACAATCCTAAGTTTTTATTAGGCTATATATAACTATTCTTTTGGTATATTGCAAGCATTCAGAACTTTTTAATAACTGACAGTGGTTCACTGTCTTTTGCTTATCTAAATTGTACTAATTGACATCTTAGCATACGATTCAAAATATTATGATTATTTACTTTTAGACAGGAAGAAGTAACCTGGATAGTTCTTAGAGTTTTTAGAATTCCCACAGCATCATAAAAGTGCTCATGACTCTAATTAAGCTGTGTCAACCTTGTCCTCATGACAAGGGCTTGTAAATGAACAGTTTATCAACTACAATTCACACATAGACATTCACAAGTGAATCCTAGCCACCTCTGGATTAGACATCAATCCTTCAAATGCTTCCAAACCACTAAAAGACCAACAAAAACATTTCAAAGTATGTTAACCACTAAAAAGCTATTGTATTTCAAGAAATCAAAATGTAATGATTCGGTAAGCTTCATTTGTATGAAATGTTTAATATAAAGCAGACTGTAATTTTTTAAAGACTCCAACTTTAACTTGTAAAAGTGTGAATGTTACTCTTAATTATTTGATAGCATTCCAGTAATAACTTTTATATATGTAAGAAACTATATTTTGCATACTTTGTTTATAAGATAACTTTCCTGGGTGCTATTGCATGTCAAGTATACTATCAATAGTAAACCTTCAGAACTATGTAATAACTGACAGTGGTTTAGAATGCAATTCACTGTCTTTTGCTTATTATTTAACTAGTATTTTTTGACATCTTAACATATGATTAAAAATATTATGATTATTTACTTTTAGATAGGAAGAAGTAACGTGAACAGCTCTTAGAGTTGTCAGAACTCCTGCAGCATCACAAAAGTGCTCATGACTCTAGGTTGTTTCAAGCTGGTTTTCATGAAAAGGGCTTGAAACTGAACCGTTCATCAGTTACAGTTTACACAAAAATGTTCACAAGTGAATCAAAGCCACTTCACACCACAAATCAATCCCTCAAACCACCAAAAAAACAACAAAAACCATCTCAAAGTATCCCGACCACTGAAAAGCCATTGTACTCAAAGAAGTAACATTTAATGATTCAGCAAGCACTGTCTGTATGGGATGTTTAATATAAAGCAGGCTGTCATTTTTTTAAAGGAGACATAGCATATAAACTTGATTTAAGAGAATGACAGTTATGTGTGATCCAGGTTTAACTTGGAAAAGTGTAAATGCCAGTTATTTTATATCATTCCAGTAGTAACCTTTATATATGTAAAAAGCTATATTTTTATACTTTGTTTATAACATAGCATGTCTTTCCTAGGTGCTATTGCATATCAAGTGTACTATCAGTAGCACACTACTTGACCATTTTAAGAACCCAGAATGTAACTTAACATGCCTCTTTAGTGTCATTTGTTGCATCTTGTGTTATATTTAATAGTGCGTTACTCAACTATGCCAAGATATCAGAAAGTATGCCACCTAACACAAGTTTCATCATAATGATTAACTTTTAATAAAATGAATAGTTTATCTTTTAAAACTCTAAATGAAATTAAGATGCTGTAATTTCATATATACCTAAATAAATCAAACTCTTAACATTTTAAAAAGGAAACTAGAAACCATTTGAAGTAGGGAAAGAAAGAAAGAAATGGTTTACCTTGGTGAAAAGTAATATTTAGCATCTATTCATAAGTATTCAAGCATTTCTTTAAATTAATATGAATTTATAACCATAAAATACATTGATTTTCATTTGTACTTCAGTTTTATTTCTGTTTTTTAAACAAGAAATTTCTTTATTAAATTATCATGTATGAAATAGGCCATGTTACATTTATATAAATGACAATAAACCATAGTGAGACAATCTCAGTTGTAAACATTATACATTCTATACCATGCCGACACAACTGTAGCTGCAAACATTATAATACATCACTTTTAATATATCCAGTCATTGTTAGTCAACCCTTATGTAGCTCATTCAAATGCTGCCTTCTTCTAAACCGTGTTTCTTCTCTGCATGTATTGATCACAGTTCCCATTTTTTCCTATGTAATTTGCACCTACCCTTTTCTAAAGATCCCAGTTCCAGTTATTTTAACTCTCTTACTATCTTCACTGCTTCTAGTAAAGTTGGTTTAGACTTTGATTTCCATTTTCTAGTAATTGCTTTTTTGGCAGCCATCATTATTAGACTCAGCAAGGGCTTGCTACTTCTAGGCAATTCCGAGTTTTTATCATAGCTCCAAAAAAAAATTCCTTAGTCATTCCAACTTGCTCACCCAGCATCTATGACAGCACAGACTGTATGGACTCTTTAAAGTCTACCTACTCATTACACTCCCAGAAAATATGTTCCCACTCTTTCTGCCCCATCACACCTCCAACATTTGCTGTCTGCCTGCAGAAAAATTCTTTGAAGTCTGCTTTGGGTATAAAAATACCCATGTTAGCACTTCCAGGCAAAGATCTGAAATCTTCTAGATTTTGTTGCATATTTGGGAGACATACATATATCCCCCATTTTTTTTGTGAATTGCTTATCTAATCTCTCTTCCCCATCCTTCCTAAACTCCTCTGATTGATTCTTATAGTTATCATGCAATATTTTATATATTCTACTAATTATTCCTTTCTTAATGGCAGCTTCTTTTCTAGATTCTACTAAAAACTCTACCAGTGCAGTTTTTTTTATTATTTAGGACTCCCATATTTCTTTCTCTTTGCCTATACTCTGATATCAGTCCTTGATATGGAAGGCAATCTTTAGCCTGCAGTCCAAATAAGTTCTTGCCATCTTCCCATTCTATTACCTTTCCCTCTCTAGTTATTTTCTCCCAGTACCTTGGTTCCTTATCTTTTATTAACCGACCATCACTTGTTGCATTTCTCTTCAGAGAAGTTGATAGATTCCAGTATATTTCTTATGCTTTTTCTAAGATTTTATTTTTCTGTATAAAGTCCATTGCATTTTGCAAGGTGTTAAAAATTGTCTTTCCCTTTGGAAGGTAAATCTTTATTTTTATTGGAAACAAGATGTATGCTTTAATATTGCTTTCTTTAAGCTTTTAACAAGTGGCACACATGCTTTTCTCTTCAACATCACTAATGTTGAATAGTCATTGCCAAATTGTATAGTATTTTCTTTCATTTTAACTGGATAGTTAGTCCATGCAGCTTTTAAGACTTAAATCCTTTTCTTGACTTGAGACAAATCTTACAATCACTGGCCTTGGTGAAGGTGTTTTTTTTTAGTGATGAGTTAGAAAGTGATATGTGTCCTTTCAGAGCTAAAGGAAAAAGCTTCAGGCAATTTCAAAGTTTTAGGCAGCCAGGTATTAAGGAATTGAATGATACTGTCTCCCTTTTCTTTTTCAGAAATCCCATAAATCCTGATGTTATTCCATGTAGGTCTATTCTCTAAGTCTTCTATTTTTCCAGGAGTAAGTTGTTTTATTTCAGAAGAAATTCAATGTTGTTCCCATTTTCAAGTAATCTTCCATTAAAATTAGACATTGCCTCTTCTATACTCGAGATTTGTGATGATTGTTAAGAGATTCACTTAGCACTTCAACTTGTTTTTTACATTTGCCTTTAAAATTGTCCATTTTGCTTTCTAATTTATCTGTCTTTAGAGATAACTCACTGATGTTACTTAGTATATCCTGCATGTCTTTTTTCAAAGTACTGTCCTGTACACTGGGCTTAGAGTGGCTCATTCTAAGACAATTAGTTCTTTCTTCTTGACAGGAAAATGCAGTTAAAACAGTTTCAAACTTGTTATTTTTTTAAGTAAATCTTTCAGCAGATGCTCAACTGTAAATCCATCAAGTTTTGAAATGTTCTGTTTGGGTTTTTTAGTAAACATCCTGTCATAGTTCCTAAATTTGGAGTGAAAACGCTCAGCATCTTTGCATTGCGAATAAAGAGTTTTTTCCTGAGTATTTAGAGGTTCCATTGTTGTTTTCTTTGTTTGGATTTGGAGTTTGTCTGCAGCATCTACCTATTGTCGTTTTTTGAATGTTGTGTGGTTCCTCCGAGTTTCTCATGGATAATTCAGCAACTATGGGAGAAGTAACCCAGCTTATACAGCAAGTAAACCAGTCAACACACTGTTGTGGACATTATAACAGCCAGTGCAATCGTAATATAGAAGTCGACATAATATGGCAAATAATTCAGTACAATGGCTTCTGTTGGCCTTTTATTTTCTGAATGAAAGAGTAATAAATTTTCCATTAGTTTGGATAATGAACCTGCTTCCCTTAGGTCTGAGCAGTTAAAGCATTTTAAAAACAAGCTTCAGAAATTTAAAAACTTGCAAGTGGAAAACATTTACTTAAAGAAAAACATTGAAGCTAAAATTATCCCAAAGGGATTGAGAGTGTGGCATTTCCAAATGGAGTGGCTGAAAAACCTGATTTTTTGGACGAGTTGCTTGATTTGTTTAATAAGACAGGGTTAGAAATTTTACATTAATTGTAAAATAAAACAAGATTGAACTCTAAAGTCCTTCTACTGAATTAGATTCTCTTAATTGCTCCATTAAGAGCGACTTATTATTTGGCAATTATGAAACTAACTGTATAAATATTTTCAATAGAGTGGATGCAGTGTGTAGTACAGTCTTGCGACGAAAAAAGATAAATTCCAAAGAAACTTGAATGATTTTTGTAATTGGAGGGCTTATCCTAACCGTCCTGCTTTCCGTGTTAACAGAACTTTGCCATCCAATCCTGATTCTTCCGCCTTGATGACATCATTGGAAGTTACAGATACTTCCAACTGGTCAGGTTCAGCCCCTTTAGATCGGGGCGGTATGAAGAGGTCTGAACAAATGCAGGGCTGCCAGAAGGAAGCAGAGCAATTTTCCCAGACACAGAACCAGGATTTTGCATGACAAGGTGTAAAACCC
This sequence comes from Protopterus annectens, assembly GCF_019279795.1. Taxonomy (NCBI): domain Eukaryota; kingdom Metazoa; phylum Chordata; order Ceratodontiformes; family Protopteridae; genus Protopterus; species Protopterus annectens. The sequence goes on along the minus strand of NC_056746.1, from coordinate 515,324,741 downwards.
AAACATTTTTACAAGCGTAAATAAACATTGATGGTGAGACTATGGACTATGACTGCATCACTGGTTTGTCAAGTTTGGATATTGTTTCTAACACAGTAAATGACTGTAAACTTTACAGTTACTCTTCCAAAATAATGACTTCTGCTCATGCTGATTTGCTATGTAAATGTTTTACTTTTTTGTCCTCAAAAAGGGCGGACATTACAACTGCAATTGTTGACCTAAAACTGTTTGTTAGAAATTTGAACTTACGAGTGTGGTTTAACCAAGGGGAAATGAATGTTTTAACTAGTTTATATAGACCCGGTGTTTTTAACTCACCTTTAACACAGTATTTGGTAAATTTTGAAAAAGTATGTGAATTACATATTAGGCAGGTTTGTGCAGAGAAATGTAAATCACAGGTATTTAATTTAACAAAAAGTGAAAATGACATGCTCAAAGAATTAATACATGATTCCAGTATCGGGATCATAAAGCCTGATAAAGGTGGTAGTTTAGCCATTATGGACAAAATAGACTATGTGAATGCCATGAACCAAATACTACTGGGTGATGAGTATGAAATTTCATCTTTAAATGAAATTCACATAGCATATTCTAAAATTGATGCTATGTTTGATTTGTTGTTGGAAGCTTCACTTACAAAAAACATTATTTCATGACAAATGACAGACCAGTAATGTCACAGATATTCAGTATATCCAAATTACAAAAAAATGTCGAACACCCCCCTTTCAGGCCAATAGTTGTTGCTAAAAGGTGAAAAACTGACTATATTGCTAAGTTTTTAGATATTACATGTAAAAAAAGCTTATCAAGTATTAAACAAATTTGTGGAGATTCATTGCAGTTTTTACAGTTATTAAGTGAAGTTGAGTTTTCATCAAACAGTATTTTGGTAACAATTGACGTAGTAAATCTATTCACAGTTATCCCCCACATACAGGGCCTTTTGTGGGTTGAAAATCAGCTATTTAAGTCTGGTCAATTCACCCCTAACAGGGTTTACACCATCAGTATCCTCATGGACATTGTGTTAAGAAATAATTTTGAGGGTCAATTTTTTTGGCAAACCTCAGGTGTGGCCATGGGAGCAGCATGCACCCCCATGTTTGCAAACCACATTATGGCAGAATGGGAAGACATTTATGTCTTGAATAGCCAATATAAAAACAGTTGGTCTCTGTATCTCCGTTTTTTGGATGATATTTTTATCTTGTGGGAGGATACTGAAGAGAAATTGGTGGATTTTTTGACATACATCAATGGGACAGTTGATGTTTTAAATTTCACATATAAGTATGACAGAAGTGAAATGGCTTATTTGGATGTACTGGTTCATAAAAAAGTAGAAGCACGGTGTTATTACTCCATGATATACTGTAAGCCCACTTTCTCAAATAGTTATTTGCACTACCAGAGTTGGCGTCCCCAACATCAAAATAAGTCGGTAGTGAAAGGGCAGTTAGTGCGACTAGCTTGCATGATTTTGGACGTGGATGAGTTTTATAAAAAATGTGAGTTTTTAATGATGATGTTTCATAACAGGGGTTACCCTAAAGGTTTTTTAGTAGAATTACGAAATGAGGTACACACTAAAAGGAGGCTGGGGACTTATAAACCTTATAAACCCATTTTAGCTGGGGAGATGGGGTGCAACAGTAATTGTGAAGTAACAAGGCATAGTCACAAGCAATCCTTTATCACCGTTTACACTTTAGATAGTGCAGCAATAGCTAAAGTGATTCATAATAATTGTCCTCTACTAGTGATGGATTCTACATTGATGGAGAAATTTGGTAATAACCTCAACATAGTATATAAAAAGGACAGGTCCTTTAAGCAATTGTTGGAAAATATTAAGTATTAGAGACCCACACCAAGAAATGGTGCTTTTAAATGTGGTCATTGTACCAAATGCAAATATGTGATGGAGTCTGAGAGCTTTACAGTTAGGGGCAAAGAATGCAAGTTTAAGGGGCACTACTATTGTACAACATCTAATGTAGTTTATTTGGCCCAGTGTCAGCAATATTATTCATTTTATATTGGAAAAACATCTTGTAAATGTAAAGAATATATATATGAACATATAGCAGACATAAAGCATAAAAACAGCACAAATGCTTTGTATAGGCATCATGAGTTGAATCATACGCACAGTGTTGGCTTTACCATTATTCAGCAAGTGAAAAAGGATATTTTTGGTAAAATAACTGATACGCACTTGAATGAGAAAGAATTAAGGTGGCAGATTAGGTTGGATGCACTGTCACCATCAGGCCTAAATGATGGGTGTTCGATTACACCAGTTTTGAAATTAAAAAGCTACAAAGTATGATTTTACTTGGTTTTTAACTTCTGAGATGTCAAAGAGTTAATTTTTTGGCTGGTCCCTTATTTTACATGTGACATTTTCAAGAAGTTGATTGGTTAATGTTTTATATAAAAGAGGTGGTTTTAATTAACAAAATGTTCTGATGAAGTTCCTAAATTTGGAATGAAAACGCTCAACATCATTTCATTGTGAATAAAGGGTTTTTTTCCTGAGTATTTGGAGGTTCCATTGTCATTTTCTTTGTTTGAAATTCTACAACTGGCTTCTTCCAAGAGTTTCTGCTGTTGGCCCTAACACTCCCTCTCTTACTTGAGATGTGAATATGTCTTCTTTAAGAGTAGTGGCTGCTTTCTCATGAACAGCCCTCTCAACAGAGGCTATACCTTTTGTATGAAGAGTGGATGTGGCTTAGTCCATTCAGAGTAACTGTGGATTCTCCAGCCAAACTATCCTTGTATTGCACCTCCCCAGTTCTCTTGTCTGCCAGTAAGAGGCATTATACCACTGTAGGTATGTATGGAATCAAGGAGCTTCACCTTAGTGCTTTAAAAATGTTCAGACATTGTTGAATACATCACACCATTTGCAGCACTGCAGTTTCTTATTCATTATTGTTCCATCACAGTGTTGGAAAAGCAAACAGAACTGTATGTATGTATGTATTTATTTATAGAACAATTATAGCAGTCTTCTAGAAGGCCAGAAATTGTAGGCTGAACAAGCAGGTGTATGGATCTAGAAATAGGATTGTTTATTCACAGATTCAAATTGTGCTTGCTGTCTTGGGTCTGAAGGTAACAAGCAGAAGTTTTTAGTGGTTCTTTTTGAACAAGTCTTTATTTTTTTGTTGGGTGTCTAGTTGCTTTGCTTGTCTACAGAATAAAGTGCTGAATAATAAAATAGAAGATCATAGTCAGGTCTCTGATCATAACCAGCTTATATGTGTCCATGACATGGATGTGAAGAAATTCATCTTGAGAGGAAAAAGGAGAAGAAAAAAATCTAGCTGGGAAGACTCTTAGGGCTGTTCAGCAAAAGGAAGTACACGTTTCAGCTTTGGTACAAGAGATGACGTCCAGTAATTCAGAGGGAAAAAAAATCAAATGCACTCAGAGATGTTCCATATAAGTGAAGCACTGAAGGAATACATGAAGTCAGATAACAAAAAGTCAGGGAAAAAGGAAGCTTTAACTAGCCCTTCAGATGAATTGCAAAAACTGCAAAAATCAGAGGGTGAAATAAAGAAAAGGATGGCTGTGCATGAGTCTCTTCAAGAAGTGCTGTGTCACAAAAATGGTAGAATTAGAAATTAAAGCATGCAGGGAACACCTAAGATGTTCTGCTGTGTCAGAGAAACTGGAAGAAACAGACTGTATTCATTTTATGAAGCTACAAATAAACAAACTGGACTGCTGTTCCCCAACAGGATTAATTGAGAGGGCATGTCATGTGTATGCTCCAAATATGGTGATGTGAAAGCATCCAATACCTATTTTAGTAAAAATACAATTATACCAGCAGAAAAAAGTTGTTCCTTACAAAATTGTGGGAAAAGCAAAATGTATTAAAAACTGGGGAGAGCCAAGTGTTTGTTGAAAATGATTATTGACTGCTTCTCTTCTGCCTGATGTAGAATCTTATACCTGCAAAAAGGGAATTTCATGGGGCAGTTATGAGATTCAAGCTGCTATATTCAGCTATCTTGATATTTCTTTTCCTGGAGTATTAAAAACATTGTTTTATGTAAAATAGGTTAAGGTAGAAATAAAAAAAATGTTTATCCAACAAAGAGGGAGCCAGCAAATAGAAGGGGGCTATGCTTATCACTTCTTTGACAATAACAAAGCCCACAGACAGACTTTGTAAGTGAAAACTTTTATATTATTCCAAAGGAAAATTCTTGAAAGACAGAAAGAAGACAGGCAGTAACTAGAAGAATCTGGAGTAATTTGGACTTGCACCAGAGACTAGTGCTGATAGAGGTGATCAAAAAGACCGGCAACATAGTGAAATTAGTGAATAAATGAGAGAGTTTAAAGCATAACTCCCATCCACTGGATATGGGAAAAGACATTTGAAATGATGCTTTGCAAGAGGAAGGGATATTCATATTTAGTTAACTAACTGGTGGGTGAATTGAAATGCATATACTCCACTTTAGTCATTAATACTTAGAACACCACTGAAATGACTGAATAAGTAACTGTAAGTAAACCAGCTTTGTTCGTAATATTTGTATAAAAATAAAGATGTAAATTGCATGTTATATTGTAAAGCAGTTTTGTGTACTATGTAGTCAGGGATATGTTAAATGTGAAGTGGGAAAAGTTATCAGTGACTGCTGCATGAGTCAAATATATTAAATCAAGGAAGTACCTTTTAGTAGTTGTATAGTATTCTGGTTTTACACTGTGACAAGGTAAGAAGGGCTGGACTGAAGCAAGTTAAAGTTAGTACAATGTTGTGATCTTGGGCTAATGAAGGATGTAAAAGTGTACTGATTGCATTATATGTAGAATTAAATTGATAATTTCCCTTGTTACAGAGGTGGCTAAGCTGTAGACAATTTGTTTTACTTGAATATGCGTGGATAATATGATATTATGAAAGACATGGACATTTTAGTTATTTCTTTTATTTGCAAAGTTATTAGCTACATTTTTCCCCTTAACAGAGGCTTTCAGTGCGAGAGAAGAAGTCTACAGGTGCAATCAATCATGAGATATCATACAACAATTGGATGCTGAAATTCGAGATTACAGTCAGGAAGGCCCAAAGGGCTCTTTCCCAGGCCCATACTTGTTTAGATTATATCTTTCAGATCTTTCTTTTTCATCTGAATTGTTCCACAATCTGTATATAAATGACTTGAAAATGGTTAACTCGGTTACATGTGTTACAGATAGGGCATGCCTGCAAAAGAACTTGACTAAATTGACCATTTGGGCACAGGAGAATAATATGCTGATAAATGCATCAAAAACTAAATGTATGAGAACTGGGAGACATAAATTGAAAGGTGTTCACTTAATGCAGAGCACAGTGATTGAAACTGTAGATTCATTTAAAGACCTGGGCATATGGGTAGATCCAACTTTGAGTTTTCCTAATCATATCAACCAGTTGGTTAATGATAGCTAGAGATTTATAAGATGTATAAAAAAGATTTATATAAATGTAGGAAATCAGTCATTGTTTGTTAGTTATGTTAGTCCCAAACCTGAGTATGAAAGAAAAATGCAGAAATGTTATAAGAAAGCAAGCATGAGTAAACTAGAAAGAGTGCAGCAGATATATACCAAGGGCATCCATGGCTGTGAACATTTAAGTTAGTATGAAAGAGTAAAATATCTGAACTTGTACAGTGTCTCATATAGATGTTTAACAGGATAAAAAGGGGCACCCTCACAAAACCAAACTAATAACCAGGAAAGTGCAAGGAAGTGTTGCTCTCCCCCGAATAGACAGGAATAACTCCACGGTCACACAACAGACAAGAACCACTTGCCGTAATAGTAAAAAATAAAAAAAAAAATAATTTATTAATAGTTAAGCACTTTCAGCCTAATAATATCTGGACATCATCATAACTAAGTTACACAGTAAAACCTACCACATTTAAATAAGCCCAAGATTCAATCAATTGAACAATTATCATAATTAAAGACAACAGAGCTTAAAAAGTATTTAAACATTTCTTATACAATATCTAAAAATATTTAAATAGTTCTTATAATCACGTTTTAATCTATTTGATGTAACATTTAATTCATAAAACATACTAAAGAGGTTTATAATTTAGATGCTCTTAACTTAAGAGCATTACTAATAGAGATGGCATCATTTAATTAGAAAAATGCTGGCATTTAGTCTAATCTGCCACATCAACTCTCTGTACTCAAGTGTCATATCCCAGGAATCCCCCCTGGGATTAACTAATTTGGTTATATATTTAAGAAGATAACTTGTTTAGGTGTATTGGGCATTTAGAAAAAACTGTATCTGGGAATGTTTGGGGTTCTCAGAAAGTAGAGAATCATCAGACAACCTGTGTAGAAGATTCTGTAAGAATGAGAATTGTATTAATTGGTTCTCTGAGACAGTAGCTGATGCAAGGAATGGACTACCAAATTACCCTAAAGAAAGAACTCGTTTAGATATTTTTAAGAACATTCTGGACACATATTGTGGGAATGACTGCTTTGGTATATTGGCAAGCTATAAGGGCATTATTTACTGTGCTTGATATATTTGTATGTATGCATGTATGAGTGGGCTAAACAGTGTGTTCTGAGTGAAATTTGGTGAGATTCTACCATGCAGCTACAAAGTCCAAGTCAAAGACCAAGAAAAGGAACGTCTGCAGAATTCTAAAGTGAAAAAAGAAAGTATTTGGATAATATACATGAGTTTAAAAATGTCAATGTTAAGCCACTTTTTTAGAACTCCAGAACACAAAGGCATGTAGTACAATGACTGAGGCAACAAAAAATTAAAAGAGTTGATGCCAAACTTAGAGAGCCTGCAACATGAAAAATAACCAGAGATCCATACTGCTCAACCTACAGACAATGAAAATGGGACAAAGGCCCATGAAAAGTAGGCATATCCACTGAAAAAAATCTAGACATCTAATTAGCGTAAATATGAATACCAAATAGTACGTCATTCTTCCCATTTTCAGTAGGAATGTGGGATACTACTCAGAAACACGTTTAAAAATAGTGTGTGACAAAAGTGATGGAAAATATAAGCATATTATCAAAGAGGCCGTTAAATCTGCAGTTAACTATAAGCAGTATTCTACCACAAAAGTTCATTTATTTTTCCTTTTGCAAAGGAGACATATAAGATGTGTGTTCTCTTTCTTTATATTATTGGTTCCACTGGTATATCATTCATGTAGTGTGGTTTTCAGTGTACTAGATAGCTTCAAAAATCACATGTGATGAGGGGTATTCAGAAAATTGTGTGAAAGGGTAAACCAAGCCTGATAATAGGGACATGCCTGCAAAATACGAAGAAGTATAAAATGAGTATGAAATGAGTCCATATGAAGCTGGATCTGAATGGTCTTTACCCTGTTTGGATAATACAGTAATCAAAGCTTTCTTCCATGATGCTGGTACTCTTCTCATACACACTTTCAAAATACCCTTAAACAAAATCTTCCAGATCTTTAGCACTTCCAAAGAAATGCTGTCTATTCCTGTTGTTTTCCCTTTCTGATTGCTTGTACCTCACCATTTTTATCTTATCTCTTTTTATCTTAGATGTTGACTGTTGAGCCTCATATTGGCCTAACCTTTGCACAATTAAGTCTTCTATAAATATTTATATGTGACGACCCCACTTAAACCCAGGGCAGTAACTAAGGAACCTTAATCTTTACTACTGTCTCAGGTAAGGAAACGTCATTAAAAGCAGATATCGAAAAAGACAATTTCCCCTAAGAGTATACAGAGAACAGGCTCCAAACCTGGGACTGGACTATATTCACTCCAGGTCCCCAAATGAGTCTTCACACTAATAACTGCAGAGCACTGTGTCCCCGTTCTAGGTGTTTGACACACTAAGTCTTAAATATTTGATAGTCACACATTCAATCTTGGGAAAGCCTAGAACAGATTTACCTGCTATGTCCTCTTTCCCAGATTGCATGGTAATGGCTGCCACCAGTCAAATACCACAAAACCATTTAAAAGGGATGTTCATAGGTTCATAGGTTGGTACTAGGCTATCAGCCGTAGGGCCTATACAAGCCTAGCCATAACAATTCCCTGGCTATTTCTTCCAACACTGTTTACTTCCCTGGACCCATGTCTAGCAGGGTGACTGACGTGATCACCGGGGTGAATTTCCTTTCTCCCATCCAATCGTCAAGGTTCCTTTTAAAGAGGGCCAAAGAGGCACTCTGCTTGACATGTATGGGCAATCTATTCCAGAGTCTGGGGAGTCTCTGGGTCAGGAACCTATCCCTCCAACATGTTTTGTTTATTGTGATAACAAGGTTTAGATCCCTAGAGCGTGTGGCTCTGAGGGATTGGGATTTTTTTTAAGTGTAGCATGTCCAGCAGCTCTGGGTTTGACATGGCCTTGTATGTTGAGCAGTGCCTCTGAATAGATGATATGCGACAGAGTATAGCTGGAGTTTTTTATGGCAGTCAGCATAGGGCATCTGCTTTAGGCCTGTGATTCTTTTAGTGAGGTATTTCTGCGGCCTTTCCAGTTGTTGCAGATGTCTTGAGAGGTACATACCAAATGGGGCGTTGTATTCTATAATGGGTCTAATGAGGGATGAGTACAGTGGGACAATGACCTCCTTTTTTCTGGATGAAAAGCCCTTAGTGATGAGGTTTGCCACATAGAAGGATTTCCTGACTGTTGTGGCGATGTGGTTATCGAAGGGAGACCACTGTCCACCTGTGTCCCTAAGTCTCTTATCACACTTTTGGTGTTTAGTGTACTGCCACCTATATGGTAATTCACAGGTACATGTTTTTCCCAAAGGGGATAACTGTACATTTCTTAGCATTGAGCTTGAGCCCATGGCTCTGGCACCAAACATCTGTTTCTGCAAGACCTTTTTGTAGAGTACCCACATCATTTGGGGATTCAATAATGGCTCCCAGTTTGCAGTCATCTGCGAACTTTGTTAGTCAGAGTCCCTTAGTGTTGGCCTGTACTTCAGAGAAGTAGATACCAAACAAGAGCGGTCCCAGGACTGAACCCTGAGGTACTCCACTTGTCTGGAGCTGATTTTGGAGTCGGCTACTTTTACAATGTGGGTTCTACCAGTAAGCCAGTTTGCAACCCATTGGATGATGTAGGGATTAATGCCCAGCTTAGTAAGTTTATCTATGATTCCAGAGTGGGGGATAGTGTCAAAGGCCTTGGCAAGGTCTAGAGAGGCTGTGTGAACCACCTTACCCTTGTCCATGGCTCTGGAGACTGATTCGAAGAAGTAAGTCAGGTTCAGGAGACAAGATTGGCCCTTCACGAACCCAAACTGGGTGGGTTTAATTATATTAGGTAAAATAAATATTGATATAAATGGTAGCATGTAATTCAAGCAGCAAGGCTTTTAGGAGTGACCCTGGTGTTATCACAGTAAGCATAAACACTTTCAGGTTACTAAAAGTATTTTCTAAATAACCAGCCACAGTTAAAGGTAGTAAAATATTTAATAATAAATAAAATGATTTAAACATATATGCACTGAATAACTGATTCTAATAGACCACAATGTTTCACACGCTGGAATTATGAAAATAGCAGTGTTGGATAGATTTCACACTGATTGTAGAAAAACTCTATCTAAACTATAATTATGAAAATAGCACTGTTGGATAGATTTCACACTGATTGTAGAAAACTCTATCTAACTATAGTTCCCTAACTGTCTGTCCCTGTGTAATCTGATTAACTCAGCAAGGCAAGATGATAGTCTTAGTTCTGCCAGGCAAGATAAGAATTTATGCCCACTATTCAGACTGTTGTCTGGCCCTTATTGACTGGAATAACAACTCCTACTGTTATCGCTGAACAGCTCTGGAACATAAACTCAATGATAACTACTGATCTGGAAAATAACTGACAACTGAACAACTGAACTTTGACTCAGAACCTGCTTTTATAGCAGATTTTTTAAAAGTCACAGAAAGCTGTTATGGGAATTGGCATGGTTACTTTAAAAGTAAACAAAACAGTTGCTGTGCAGATTCTATTCCTTTCAGCTATGGAGTATGACATCACATCTAGGTCAGCTGACTGGCATAACCTACATTCAGAATTCTTTTTAAAAAGCATGTGCATTTGGTCAGTGAGAAAAACACTTTGATTCAAACATCTTACATAAATCAAAGTAATCAAGAAACATGTTTACAAAATTACAGCTAGACAAGCTATCATGTATAACACAGGGTAATTTACAATTATTTACAAGTGTTTACAAAGAACAGCCAGTCATGCTAGCACAGATAATACCTAATATTCTCACATTTCTCCCCCCTTTGAAGACTCAAGCTAGATTTTCCAGTGACCCTAGAAAATCACCACTTGAGAAAAATGGGGCATCATCCTATACCCCTTCTTGACAGTCCATATGCATTAGCATTATTGATCCCACTATGGTGTTGCACTGTCATGTCATATGCCTGTAGCCCTATGTTCCACCTTAGTAACTTGTCATTTTGCTTACTGACTCTGTTTAGCCATGTTAAAGGGTTATGCTCTGTAACCACAGTGAATTTTCGTCCACATAGGTAAGGCCGAAGCTTTTGCAGTGACCATACTATGACTAGGCATTCTTTCCTCCACAGCTGCATAACATTCCTCCCTGGGTTGCAGCCTGCAGCTAAGGTGTACAACGGGATGCTCTTTTCCTTCTGAGGAAACTTGGGTGAGTACAATCTCCACCCCATAATCTGAAGCATCTACCTGTACAACAAATTCCTTGCTGTAATCTAGACTGGCTAACACACGGAGTCCTCACAATGCCTCTTTAAGCTTCTGGAATGCCTGCTCACAATCTATGGTTCACGCTGCTTTATCTGGCTTGTTTTTCTTGTTAGGTCAGTAAGGGGTGCAGCTGTTGTACTATAATTGGACACACATTTCTTATACTACTCCTCTGTCCCTAGGAAAGGTCTCACCTGCTTTTTGGTAACAGGGACAGGCCATGCTTGAATATCGTCCACTTTGGCCAATTCTTATCTAATCTTACCACTCCTCACTGTATGTCCCAGGTAGTAGACCTCTGCCATACCCACCTGACATTTACTAGGTTTAATGGTCAGTCCTGCCCTTTTTAATGTACCTAAGACCTCCCTGATATGTTGAAGGTGCTCTTACCAGGAATGACTGTAAATGGCATTATCATCCAAATAAGCAAGAGCATAATCTCCGACTCCTACTAAGAAATAGTTTCATAGGTAGGTACTAGGCTATCTGCCCAAGGGCATTTATAAGCCTAGCCAGAGTGTGTCAGTTTTCGCTGCCCCATTGATTAATTAACTGAGCCTCTGTCAAGAAGAGCCAATGAAGTGATCCCAAGGGTGTATTTTCTGTTACCCATCCACTCGTCAAGGTTTCTCTTGAAGAGTGTTAGTGAAGTGCTCTGCCTAATGTAGTTAGGAATTTTGTTCAAAAGCATGGGGAGTCTCTGTGACAGGAATCTATCCCTCCAGCATGTTCTATTTATTGTTGTGGCGAAGTTTAGCTCACTAGAGCGAGTGGCTCGCAGTGACTTGGATTTCTTTAAGTGGAGCATGTCCATCAATTCTGAGTTGGACATGGCTTTGTAAGTCAGGCAGAGATCACCTCTGAGTAAGCGATATGTGACTGAGTACAGCTGGAGTTTTTCCAGTCGGGCTGCATAGGACATATGTATGAGGCCAGTAATCCTCTTGGTGAGGTACGTTTGTGGTCTTTCCAGCTGTTGGAAGTGTATTGTGAGGTACATCCCAAATGGGGTATTGTACTCTATGATGGGTCTGATGAGTGACGAGTAGAGGGGCACTATAACCTCTTTATTTCTAGATGCAAACCCTTTAGTAATTAGATAGGCCACATAGAAGGATTTCCTAACTACTTTGGCAATATGATTTTCAAAGATGAGATTACTATCTACCTTGGTCCCCAGATCTCTTATTACCTCTTCTGTATTAAGGGGGCTGTCGCCTATGTGGTAATTCATGGGTGTTTTGTTTTTCCCAAATGGGATGACTATGCATTTTTTGGCATTTAGCTTGAGACCATGTCTTTGACACCAGGTGTCCGTCTCAGTAAGCCCTTTTGGAGAATGTCCGTGTCAGCAGGAGAGTCAGTTATGGCTCCCAGTTTGCAGTCATAGTCCTTCTGTGTTTGCCTGTACTTCTGAGAAGTATACGCCAAACATTTTTCAATTTTTCAGTTTTATGATTAGTAACAAGGTTTCATACACACATACATTTATTTTATATATACATACATACATCATTAATACTTAGATTTATATTTATATTTAACAATCATTTGCACACAACATATCTTTAGTTGGGTTTTACTATTATATTTATACATATAATATGTATAATATGTTGTATTATGGAATTACTGTATGGATGCTGTTGAACAAGAATAGCTATTTATGCTTTATAAATAATGTTTTATTTATTTAGATTGAGATGACTGTTTTAAATAGGTCTCGTTTTATCAGAGCGTCAGGTGCTCTTCTTAAGAATATTATGTTATGGAAATGGGAGTTAAAAGGGACCTCAATATTAACACTATCTTAGTTTTATACAGTGCTTGTGCTTTGTACTTTATCTTTGTATTTCTGCCATACATCGCTATGTTGGCGGATATCGAAGATGTAGTTTGAGCCTTCTGAGAGAAGATTTTGCATTTTGGCAGCGTTTATGTTTTTGTTTTCTAGTCTTATTGTGGTTGCTATTTTACACAATACATTTGCTTGAATATGTTTATTTATTTATTCATCTATTCATTTAGTTATTTATTTATTTGTTTATGTGGCTTATCTAGTCATTAGTCTATGGGTTACTGTGCAATAAATATGTTTAGATATCAATACTTTTAATACGCTTACAGATGTTTTAAATGCTTATACATGCTCTTAGTTCTTTAAGAAATGTTTTTTTAGGCTTTTTGTATTAAATGAAATTCCTGATTGAATGATGCCTTTATTGCTTAATTGTTTATTGCTTGATTGCCTATTGCAAGAAAATTCTTGTATATATATATAGCACCTGTTGTGTTTAGTTTTTATGGATCTGAAGAAGCGTGCTTTATGTACGCGAAGGCGCTCAGCCTTATTCAATAAATTCTTTTACTTATCGTGGTGGTCTGCTTCCAGTGTTTTTGCCATTTGGATTTGTTCTTCGTTTTTTGGAGTGGACCTTCAGGAATCAGCATTACTGTGTTTTTCATCAAACATTAGGGGTCCCAGGACCAAGCCTTGTGGGGCACCACTTGTGACTGGTTTAGAGTCGGACCTGGAGCCTGCTATTCTTACCGTGTGAGTTCTGTCTGTAAGCCAGTTGGCAACCCATCTCGTGACATAGGGGTTTATGTTCAAGCTGGTGAGTTTTTCTATAATTCCAGAGTGGGGAATGGTATCAAAAGCCTTGGCGAGGTCAAGGTAGGCTGTGTGAACTACCTTCCCCTCATCTGTGGCCTTGGTGAGTGTCTCGAAGAAGTCAACAAGGTTTAGTAGGCATGTTCTGCCCTTAAAGCCAAACTGGGTCGGGTCAAGTGTTTGGAGGTTCCCAATGTCTTTGTTAATGAGTTCCATGATGATGCGCTCCATAGCCTTGCTGACCAGGCTTATGGGGCAATCGTTACCAGGGTCAGTTGTGGCCCCTCCTTTGTGGAGTGGAATAATCGTTGCTGTGCGCCATTCTGTGGGCACATAGCCTGTGGAGAGGCTGACGTTGAACAGTGTGTTTAGGTGGGGGGTTAGTTTGTTCTGTAGTTTGTGCAAGATGCAGCCTGGGACACCTTCTGGCCCCATTGACGCTGTGCTTTTGAAAGGGCTGTTTTCACCTGTGCATCTGTGATTTCCGGAACACTACACTTTTCTGGTATTGTTGTGGGCCCTTTTGGGGGTGAGAGGGGGGGTGAAGTTTGCACTGAATCTATCTGCCAGGATGTTGGCAATATCAGTGGGGTCAGTATATTTTGTGCTATTTTGCACTAGCTCAGAGCATATCTGAGAGTTGCCACTTAGATTCTTGATATAGCTAAAGAAGGCTTTGTGGTTATCTTTCAAATCCTTGGCTATTTTTCTTTCGAAGTTAGCCTTGGAGGATTTTATGAGGGACCTTAGTTTCTTACTGATATCAAGGATGTCTTTTCTTCTTGGGATTTGCTTTTTTTCTGAACTAGTTTCCTCCTTCTGTTGTATAGCCTGTTTATGGCAGGAGTCCACCAGACTGGTTTCCTTCTCTTAGGGGAGTGAGTCTTAGATTTGCTAGGGATGGCATGATCCATGAATCCTTGTAGGTGCTCATAGAGTGCATTTGTAAAGGTTCCTGCATCTTGGACACTGTTATCCTTTAGCGTGGGGGCTGTGAAACTTACCACCTCTGTCTTAAGTAAGGTGAAGTTTGCTATAGAAAAGTTTTTCACTGTGGTTTTCTTGGTTGGAGGTGGTGGTGTGGTGTGGGCATCCAGAGTGATTAGTTTATGGTCTGATCTAACCAGTGACGGGTTGACCTCCCATGTGTTACACCTGTCGCCCATGTTGGTGATGACCAGGTCCAATCTGTTTTCACCTCTGGTAGGGGAGTTTACCAGCTGATCCAGGACATTTGAGTTGATAAATTCCAGGAAGCGCTGGACTTGGGAGTTTGTAGTTTAGTTTTCACAATTAACGGTAGGGTAATTGAAATCGCTCAATATCAGGGTGTTCAGTAGGACCCTCATGTTTTCCATTGTCTCCAGAAAGGCAGAGTGGTGGCCCTGGGCATGGAGGGTGATCTGTAGCAGGCCACAATTTGCACTGCAGATTTGCCTGATATTAGTTGCACATGGATGATCTCGAAGGTATCATGCTGCGCCACTAACTGGAGGTGTAGGTGAATATGGATACACCCCCTCCTTTTGTGTTTCAGTTCATGTTCTGTGGCCAAAATATGTGGTATGAGTTGTAGCCTGGTAGTGCTGGGGTGCTCTGTGGAGCCTTGAACCAGGTTTCAGTTACTGCACAGATGTCGACGTTCTCCATATTGAGGAGTGCTTCGAGCATGTGCATTTTGAGATTTAAACTCCTCGTGTTGAGTAGCACTTTTGAGCCTTGCTTAAAAAAGGCACTATGGGGTCAGCAAGAGCCTTGGTCAGTATTCGAAAGCATAGGGGTGACAGGTGCAAGCCATCTCTTGCGAAGCAATGAGGCTTGTCGAGCATGTCGTCCCAGGCTGACAGACACTGAATCCCCTTTGAATGACACCAGAAGCTTAGCCAATTGTTGAAATTGATCATTTTTTCTTTATACTGCAGTATCATTCTTGGTGAGGGCAGGATGGTACTCAGGGTCAAGATCATACCTGCCTGGGCTACATGATCAGAGAGCTCTTCCATGTCTCTTTTCATGTAGTCCAGGGAGGTACATATCAGGTCATTCACACCAACATGAACAATGACAGAGTCATATTTGTACTTGTTCTGGAGTGACCTGAGTGTTTGTGTTATGTGGCAGATTCTGGCTCCCGACAGGCAGCTAACAGTAACCTTCTCCTTGTCTAGCCTAGTGAGTGGACGTCAGTGTTCCTGACTATAGAGTCGCCTATTACTAGTGTGTTAGGTATGGTATTTCGCCTTAAGGGCTGTGATTGTGCGGCACACTGATTTTGTGTTTTATTTGTTGTCTGGTTTGTGATGGGAGGTGCAGGTTTTTTGGGTGTCTGCTTTGGAGGTCTGTGATACTTTTGCAGGTTTTTATTTAGAGCCACCGAGTATGATTTTGTGTATTTATGTGTATTTTTTGCCAGTGCTGGTTTAGTATGTCTGTGTGAGGCTGGAGGTGTGGTGCAAGTGTTAACCTTCTCCTCATGACTGCCTGTTCCAGTCTTGGGTAGAGAGAGCTTAGCCTCCTATTTAGCTATATAATTGCATCTCTCGCATATGTTAATGTTTTGTGGTAGGAGGAGAGGGTTGTCTTTGTACATGAGGCAGTTGTGAAATTGCCTCAGGATACTCAGGTTCATCAGCTGGACTGGAGAGTATACCTGAAATTGCCCTTTGGTCATGCCTGAATAGTAGGGTGAGCTGCTTGGTTGGTGAGGGGTGAATAATGAGCCTTGCCCTGCTGGGCAATCAAGTGTCAGGTTGGTTCCCCTTCACAAAGTCGAACATTCAGAAACTCGAAATGCATATGGCCAAAACCATATGCTCGATTTTCTTTTTTTTTTTTTTTTTAAACAGGTTTGTTTTTAACATACAAAATAAATATCATAACAATTTTATGCAAGTAATTAAAATAGAAATGGTTATAACATTCAATAAAATAACCAAAGTATTTACAAAGACATCCACTACAATCAAATCAATTAATTAAACTAAAATACCATGCTATTGAAGCTAAGATTTTTTTAACAGATTTTGCAAAGTATCCCATATAATATAGTAAGATGTTTTTCTAGTAGTTCTTGATTTTATTGTCATCAATTCCATATGGCACACTACAGTCATAACATTTTTAAATTCATTAAACGAAGGAGGAGTATCTGAAATCCAATTTCTGGTTATTATTTTTCTAGCCACTACTAGAATAGACCATAACAAGGGAAGCTTAGCCTTTTTAACACTTTAAGGAACAGGAGTGTTGAATAATATAAGAGATTTAGAAATACTGAAATTATCTGTAAAAAGAGCCTGCAAAAAATCATTGATTGACTTCCAATATTCTTTCAATTTTATACAGTCATAAAACATATGTGCCCAATCAGCATTAATTTCTACATTACATCTTTTACATAGATTGTCTTTATTATTTATTTTATTCATCGTCAAAGGTGTATAAAAGAATCTATTTAAAAATTTCCAAGTAAAAAGTCTCCAATTAATGGAAGAAGTAGTTTTATAGGCAGATTCCAATATATATTGTTTATCTTGTTGATTTGGTGATTCACCATTAATGGAAGTGAAATAATTCCAATAGGTATCTACACTGTAATAAGTTTCTTCTCTGATAATTTTATGTATGTATGAAAGCTTACCTTTATCAGAAACTTTATGTTGTAAATTTAATATCAAGTAATCAATCAGTGTTGGAATAGATTATTTAACTGTTATAGACATTAAATCAATTTTATTAATAAGATGTTGTCTAAAGGTCTGAACTTCTAACCAACAAGTTTCTCTCAGATCAAATTCTTCTTTTAAGAAGTCTAAATTTTTAACTTTATTATCAGATAGCAACTGATACCAATACTTTAGATCATTTTCTGTGACTAAATGAGTTCTTTCAGAAGTGGATGACAAAAGCATACCTTGTGTATACATTATAGGGAATATAATAAAATTCCATTCCTTATACTTAGGATGCATGAATATAAAATTACAATAACTAATAATAATGTTTAATGGATAACTAACTATATATTTTGGTGTAATAGGTGAAGTACAAAATTCTTTTAGTAACCATAACATGGAGTTATTTACAATCATATTTTTATGTGTTAAAGAGATTTTCATGAAGTGAATACTAATTAGTTCCCAGTAATCTTTCCATTTTGCAACATATGACTGATCTATTAACAAAGTAATAACTTTTATAATAGAAGAGATAGTATATAAGTTAAAGTCTGGAAAAGAAATGCCCCTTGAGACCAGCTATTAGTATGTTTCTTTAATGCAATCCTAGGTCTATTAGGTGCCCATAAGAAATTTAACATTAGTGTATTCAATTTCTTGATAATTATTTTTGTAGGTGGGAGTATTATTGATTGTATTAAGTATAATATCTTGGGGAATATTATCATTTTAATAATTGTAAGTCTCTCTTCCATAGTAAAAAACATATTATTCCAGGTATTGAAAATATTTTGTATATTAAGAAGACAGGTATTATAATTATTATGTATAATAGATTTGATATCCTTAGTTAATATTATACCTAAGTAAGTTATCTGACCTGAATTGGGTACATATTTACTAAAATCACTAATGAGAACATTTTTTCGTGTATATATAGGTAGTATTTTAGTTTTTTCTTCATTGAATATTAAACCAGAAATATTTTTAAAATTCATAATTTTATCAAATAGGGACTGCATAGAAGAATTAGATCCTGCTGATGTAATTAGAACATCATCTGCAAAAAGTTGAATTTTAGATGTTGTATTTTCATCTATATCAAATCCTTCTATATCAGTACTGTTTCTGATCAGATTAACCCAAGGCTCCATTATTAAAGTAAATAATAATGGAGAGAGTGGACACCCTTGTTTTATACCTTTTAAAATGGGTATTTTTTGTGAGACATATGTTCCTATCTTAATGTAAGCCAGTGCTCCTTTATATAAATGTTCAATTAGATTTACAAATGCATCTGAAAAGTTTGTGCACTTCAGTAAGATAAACAAGTAGTCCCAACTTACTGAATCAAATGCTAAACTTATGTCGAGACTAATAAGTGTTAAATCATTCTTTCTCCTATTTGCTAAATCAATTAATGTTAGAGTTCTCCTTATATTATCAAAAGTATTTCTATTTACAATGAAGCCTGTCTGATCTATATCTATAATGCCTGGGATGATTGTCTTCAATCTATCAGCAAAAATACTCATAAACATTTTATAATCAACATTAAGTAATGAAATAGGTCGATATGAAGTGCATCTAGTTGGATCTTTATTGGGTTTTAAAATTGGCGAAATAAATGTGTATTGCCAAGATGGGGGAGTTATTAACTCATTTTGGGCCAAAATAAAAACATTATGTATTAATGAGTATGTACTTTTAGAAAGAATTTTATATATCTCTGGTATAATACCATCATTACCTGGTGCTTTGTTTGATTTAAGCTTGTTTATTTGTGTAACAACCTCTGTATATGAAATATTTTTATCCAATAGTTTAGTCTGTTGTTTTTTTATTCATGTTTGTAGTTATAAATTTCTTTATTTTATCTTTAGGTTCCATGTTAATGTTATTATGATTAATTTTGTGAAAGTGATTTCTAAATTCATCTAATATTTCTGGTAGACTAGAAACATTCTTCTTTTTCCTTAGAGAGAAAATTTCTTTGATATGATTTTGCTTATTCAACCTTTTTGTTTTATTTTTAAGTCTATGTAAGTATTTGGGACTTATTGAGTAAGACAAAACTTGTATTTCTCTAAAGTTATTTTAACTTTATGAGTTAAAATTTCTTTGTATTTCTCATTTAGTTTGTTTATTTCTTCAATGACTTTTTTGTCTATAATATTTTCTTTATTATTATGCTTATAAGAGTCTAATTTACTTTGAATATCTAATAATTCCTTATCCCAAGATTTCCTTTTATTATTATACCATCTGATACTTTGTCCATATAGATATGATTTTAAAGCATCCCAAACATAAACAATGGAGACTTCAGGAGTATTATTTATGTCTAAAAAATGTTGCACTTCTGAAAGTATATAATCTTTATAGTCTTTTAGTTGAGTTAAGTATGCTGGTATCCTTTTGATCTGAGCATTGTAAGTACTTTTTATCATGAACTCAAAGACAATTGAATTATGATCTGATATAGGACACAAAATGATTTTAGAATTAATTAATTCTGTTACCATCTGGTTAGAAATAAAGACTCCATTTTTGAATAAGTTTTATATCTGTTAGAAAAAAAGGTGTATGGCAATGATTTTGAGTCTATCTGATTATTAATATCATTTAAATGATAAAAATTAACAAAATCCTTTAAATGTTTTGCATTAGATGTAATTTTCCTTTTTCCTATAGTAGTAGTATATTTTTCATGTAGGATACAATTAAAGTCACCTGCTAAAATAATATCTCCTATAGAGAATGATATGATCTTATTAAGATGGTATTTCACTGTATTAATACCAATTCCTGGTATCCAATATACATTGATTAATGTATATGTCTTTCCATTAATTTGTATTGTAACCATACAAAACATTCCTTTATCATCTTCATAAGACTTAATAGTTTTAGGTATGGGCATACTTTTATTCCATAAAATAGCCACTCCTCTTTTTTTCTGAGTGTGCTCTGAACTAACTTGAACTGTATATTTATTAGTGGCTAATTTATCAATATCCTTTTTCAGGAGATGTGTTTCTTGAAGGAATACTAAGTTGGCCTTATGTAAATTAATGTATCTCATTAAGCTTGCCCTTTTACATGGATTATTCAGTCCATTAATGTTTAAAGAAATTCCTTTTAGAGAAGTCATTTGGCATTTTTAAAACATATAAAACTTATAATCAGAATAACAATTAACAAAATAAGTAATGTTATACTTCGTCCTTTAGGTGTACCTTTAAATATAGCTGTATTTATTGAAACTCTTATGGAATTTTGTATAAGCTTCGTTTTTGTTTGTAGTGACAATGAGTTTATAAAATGTATTGTGGATGTCAGAACTATATACAAACAACAGTAAACAGAAGAAAATAATATAAGGATTAAACCTTGCACCCAGCCTGGAGTTAAAAACTTCAACTTTGAGTAGCACATACCACTCACGTTAACCCCTACCCTAAGCAGCAGTACCTCAGCTGCCACCTTATCAATTTAATACTGGTTATTATTAACTAAAGTTAACCTCTTTCAATTAGATTATCTAGTAAGACAAAGCTAAACATTTGATAAATCAGCATCTTATAAACAAATAGGAACTTTTAGAAACAATTCATACTGCTATGTACATCTATTTAGTTTAATACATTTATAATCAAATAGCATTCAAATAAACTTGATACTGGGAACCGAGAAGAGAGAGAGAAAGAAAAGAAGTGAGAGGGAGAGAGAGAGAAAGAGAAAAAAAAGGGGCATATCTACATATTAATTTATTCAAAGTTTGTAAAAATAAGTTCTTATGTTCATTTAGAGTCAATAACTTAGGCTATTATGGTTCAGACATTACATATATTAGGATATACCTATTTTCTGTCATAGAAATGCAGTTAACAGCTTCTAAAAGACTTTAAATTACTGGCATCAAAGCTTTTTTCTCATACTTATTTTTGCCAGTTAAATAAAATATTTATGTTCATAAATATGGTTACAAATCATACTGCATAGCTATATAAATTCCCAGATATACTTAAATTATTGTGAAGAAAGCCATCTGTATTTTATGTATCTGAACTGCTGCTTTAAAATATGTCACATGAGAACTTCTTCTAAGATAAAATCATAATGATATTTATGCTTCTCAGTTAGACAAGTCAAATGAATTGTAGTATTATATATGTTTAAATCATAAGTATTTACATACATTAATATGTTGCAGTCAAGTAAACTTTCAAAAACATATGTATATATGTTTTACTTTCTATGCCTTCTAAAATATCACACTTGCTTACTGTGGGATACTGAATCATTTAAAATCATTATAACTTTTATATTTTATAAATTATAACATGAATAAGTCAGTAGTTATAAAAAATAACTCACATTTAAATGTTATAGAGTTCATTTTCCATCGCAGAGTCGCATTTGCAGCAGTTCTACTTCCTGGTACAGTGTTCTTCTTGAATCTGCGATGTGTCAGTGTGAATTCAGGGGTCAAAGTTCAAATTGACTGCATTCAGATTCTCTGCGTGAATTCTGAGTGTTGAAGCTTTTAAAACAACTCGAGGACACTATTCACGAGGTAACCCACATCCCAAATTGTCTCCCTTAACATTCTGGCGGGAATTTTAATAAATGCAAGTGACTGACATTCATTTAGCAATACAAATGAAACTAAACAGAGTAAAACCTTCGCAAAGTATTTTACAAGTTATTACAGTCTCTATGACAGTGAAACTAAGCTCACAGTTATTAATATATAATACAACAAATTTTTTATGCCCCAGTTCAATTTTTTATACAAATCTTATTATATACATGTATCAGTATTATCAAAAGCATGTAAATGTACTTATATGAAAGAAAAAGAGAGAGAAAAGAAAAAAGAGAGTAGAAAATAAAAAGAGAGTAAGAGAAGAAAGAGAAAAGATAATAAGGAAGCTATAAAAGTATCTACAGTGGAATATTACTTGCTGTTTATATTAATAAAGATAGATATGAAACATATTATTTACTACTATTTAGTTCTAATTATTAGTAATTAAATCATGACAGATTATTTGTAAACAAGTATAAGGAATAGAATCATGGCAAAATAATTAGCAACAGTATTTAAACAGCATATATACTTTTTTTAAAAAGAATTAATAAGTTATTATTCCACTTATCATATTTTCATCATACTTCTCTCCCTGCCCTCCCCCACCCCTTACTGAATGCATAATCTAAAAAGAATGTCATTATTTAAAACAAGAAGAGAGAGAAAAAAAATGTATCAAATTACTAACCTTGGGTCTCTTTATCACAAAGAGAAACAAGCTGATTGATAGCTTGTTATTTGTTCCTCAGATATTTTGACTATTTATGAAACAAAAACAGTTCTTTGTACGCAGAAAATAACTTTGATTAAATCTTTTTCAGAATATTTGTGGCTTTCTGGAGATGCAGTAACTGTATTTAAAGAGATTAATAGTGAAGAAAAAAAGAGAGAGAGAGAAAAAAGAAAAAACATAGAACAAGTCATTTGTTTTTTAGTCTTTTTTTCTTCTCTGAAGTCTTCCAAGAAGCTTCTGTTGCCAACCTTTTTAATGAAGGACTAGCCCATTCCATTTCATCTATTTTATCCAAAATCTTATTTTTTTGATATACAGCAATGCAGAGTCTAAGTCTTCAAAAATTCTAGGGCCATCAGGTAGAAAGATTTTTAGTTTGACAGGAAACAGAAGGTAGGTTTTAAACAGTGCTTTCTTAAGCTCTCTTATTAATGGCAGAAAAACTTTTCTTTTAGTTATTACCAAGGAAGAATAGTCATTGTCAAAACGCACAGTTGTCTCATTAATTTTAACAGGTGCTTTAGCCCATGCAGATTTAAGTACCATCTCTTTGTCAAAGGATGATAGAAATCTAACTATAACTGATCTAGGATACTTTTTGTTAGAGTTAAAATTAGATATGGATCTATGGGCTCTTTCAATACTAAAAGAAAATGCTTCTGGCAAGTCTAAAGTTTTGGGGAGCCATGTATTTAAAAAAGAAGTAATATTGTTACCTTCTATATTTTCTGGCAGTCCAAAAATCCTAATATTATTGCGCCTAGATCTATTTTCCAGGTCATCAAGTTTAGTTTGTAGATGTGTGTTCTGTTTCAGCAAAAACTCAATGTTGATTTCTTCTTCTTGGATTCTATTCTCCATGTCATTTACAGTCTCTTCTATGCCTGTAATCTGAGTCTTCTGTTGTTGCAAGTCTAGATGTAACAAATCTATTTGTTTTGTAGTTTTTTCTATGAAGTTATCAATTTTAGTATCCAGTTTGTCCATTTTGGTAGTAAGTTGCTGAATTGTAGATATCAGAGACTGAAGCTCTTTCTTGATGCTGGAATCTTGAGAATTTGTCTTACTGGAACTCATTTCAAACAGGTGAGCTGACAGAGAAATTTCCAAAGTGTTTTCTGACAGGAATATTATTGAAATTTTCTTTCTTTTTTAGATATTATTCAAGAAACAGATATTCCAAACGTATTTATAAAGAAAATTACTTCATAAATTAATTTTTAAAGTAATTATTTCCTGTCAGTGCTGTGAAATTGGTGGAGCTGAAGAAATCTGCTGCTATCCTGTGTTCATCCTTGGCCACGCCCCCTATGCTCGATTTTCTGAAGCTCGACTTCGTGAAAGGGAGCTGAAAAACAGTAAAACGTAACACAACCCCCCACACCCCCCGCTACTTATTTATTCCACCTCTGAGATCGCACTACAGTGCAGAAAGGGAAATCTCCCATTCTGCGCTGTATGCCATTCCCCGTTCACAGAGTCAAGCTTCCACAATTTCGAGCATATGGTCTCCACCATATGACTTTCGAGATTGTGGCTGTTCGATCTTGTGAAGGGGAACCGCCGGGGTATATTAGTGCTTGCTATTAGGTCTGAGCAAGTGCTGGACTGTAGGATGCTGTTTAAGTGCTTAGTTTGAGAGTTAGACTACTTTCAAGGGAAAACTGAAGAAGAGACTTGGTGGAGCCGGGATAAATTGAGCCCTAGCTAACCGGTGCTGCCCGGTTGTGCAAAACTGTGCAAATGTGGTTTTTACAGTAGGGAAATGAAAGAGATAGAAATTAGCCCAAAATGGCCTATAAACTACTAATTGCTGGTCTGGAACCACTCCTCCAGGGACAGATGGCTGCTCAAAGCTCCGTCTCTCACAGGTGAACAGAGAAACCTCCCTTTATCCAAGTAAGGTATGGGCAACTCAGAAAATTGTAACACAGCCCTGAATTCAGCACTTGCCTGAAACCTGGACTATACTAGCTTAGAAAGGTGGGAAACAAGAAAAAAATTTTTTTTTGAAAAGATAAGGCAAAAACAGTAAAAAATACACAGCTTTAAATGACTAAAAACAGTAAAAAATACACTTAAAACAGCTTTAGATGATTACAAGCAATCAGAAAAGGCTTTTAAACAAATTACCCAATTAACCAGTAAAAAAAACTGAGCCCTGTTCCTGTAGTCTTCAATCAGACAAGTTCTAACTGCACACTCTTGCCACTGGGGTGCAGGGGAACCTTCTCCAAAAACGAAGGCCTGGATTAGTGCTCAAGTTATACAAACAAAGCTAGATTCAGCAGGTCTGGACCTAGTCTATGCTACAGCAAACAAGGAGCACCACTTTCAGTAAGAAACAATTCAAATATGCAGGCACTATAAGCCTTTAACCAGAAATTTCCAACTCAGAAGGGCAGAGTCCAGCCTCTCCTCCCACAAGAGTGCAGACCACGAACCTTCTTAATGTAAAATAACTGGCCTGAAGCCCAAGTGCTTAAACCAGAACTAATACACTTTCAGAATAACAGACACTGAGCCTTCAGTCAGCAGTTCCCAAGTTAGAAGGATGTAAGCTACCTGTCCTGCCACAACAGTGCAGACCACAAACCTTCTTAATGTAAAACAACTGGTCTGAAGCCCAAGTGCTTAAACCAAAAGGCTTAGAATGATAGTTACACCAAGCAGTAATAAATACAATTGAGTACTTTTAAGATGACGCAAAAGCAAAATGAAGTAGGAAGAAACACAAATAGAGTAAAAGCAGATTAAAAAAGTGCAACTTTTTTTTTTAGTGAGCAAATAAGATGGGCCCAGGAGGAGTATCCAAATGCAAATTTACAAGAGGGGCGGGCAGTTTCAAAGCCACCAAGATTAACACCAAAACAAAAGCAGGGAGGTTGGGTGGGGAGCTAACTGAAAAAATAGAGCCACAACTTCCAGCTAGATAGTATTCAATGCAACACAAGTAAATCAATTTAAATGCTGTATTATTTGAAAAAAGTGCAGATAAAGATTTACTTAAATTCACTTATACGTCCAGTTGATTGCATGTAGGTCTTATCTGGCCAAAGCTCAGAGTTTAAGCAGAAATAATCCAAAATGTACCACTTATATGTAGGTCTTAGCTGGCCAAAGCTCAGAATTTAAGCAAAAATAATCCAAAATGTACCACTTATATAAGGCAGAAACCGAATAACAATGAAGTGAACTACCCCCACTTATCACTGGCTATGTGGAATTCTAACAAGCATTAACTGAAAAAACAGAGCCATGACTTCCAGCTAGATAGTATTCAATGCAACACAAATAAATCAATTTAAATGCTATATTATTTGAAAAAAGTGCAGATAAATATTTACGTAAATTCACTTATACGTCCAGTTGATTGCATGTAGGTCTTAGCTGGCCAAAGCTCAGAGTTTAAGCAGGAAATAATCCAAAATGTACCACTTATAAGGCAGAAACTAACAATGAAGTTAACTACCCCCACTTATCACTGGCTATGCAGGAATGCTAACAAGCATTAACTGAAAAAACAGAGCCACAACTTCAAGCTATGATCTACTAACCTCTGGAAGGTTTCTGGGACATTCTTTATCCCAAAGGGCATCCTTGTAAACTCATGTAATCCAAAAAGTGTTACAAAAGCTGACCACTCTCTAGCAATGGAAATCAAGACCACCTGCTTAGATCAGTAGTGATCAGATACTTAGCCACACCTAGCTGTTCTAAAGTTTCATCTGTCCTAGGCATGGGGTACACATCTGACTCTATAACTTTTTAACTTTATGTAGTCTACACAGAATCTTACACTACTATCTTTCTTCGGTACCAGTACTACTGGGAAATCTGAAGGACAACTGGAATCCTGGATTACCCAGAGCTCCAACATCTCCTTTATGTCCTCCTTCAAAGTCTGTTTGACTCACTCAGGTGCTTGCTTGATAGGTCTTTGGGGTTCCGTATCCATGTGGTGCTGCACTAGGTGAGTACATCCAGGTTTCCTGGTTAACATGCCCCCAAATTCCTGTAACACTGCTCATATTTCTTTAACCTGAATAGGGGATAGCCACTGAGATATTGCTACCTCTCCCACAGAAGTGTCAGTCCAAGCTTCACTGAGAAGATCAGTCACCAGATCCTCCTGAGACTCCTCCTGACATCCACTGTGAATGCTCAGCACCAGGGCCTCCCTATCATTATAAGACTTTATCATGTTAACACGCTAGAACTTATGTCCCTGCCGCCTGTCTATCTTGTGGCATTACTCACAGGTCCTGCAGTACTTTGTTGCATCTTTTGCAATTCCAGGCCAATAAAAATTCTGCATAATGCATCTCCTGGTACACTTTATGCCCATATAACCTGCAAAAAGAATGTGATGGGCTATGGCTAGAGGTGCCAGATGGTAGGCAGTGGGCTATACCAACTGCCATATTACCTCACCCTGTAGCCCTCCCTCAGGGGTCCTTTCTCTATACAGTAATCCTTTGTTATCTGCAAAAAAAATAACATGGGCTATGGCTACAGGTGCCAAGATGGTAGGCTCTGGGCTCTACCAACTGCCATATTACTTCACCTTCTAGCCCTCCATCAGGGGTCCACTCTTTGTACAGTACCCCTTTGTTATCAACAAAAGGAATGTCATGGGCTATGGCAAGAGGTGCCAGACAGTAGGCTCTGGGCACTACCAAACTGCTGTATTACCTCACACTTTAGCCCTCGGTCAGTGGTCCACTCTGTGTACAGTAACCCTTTGTTCCAGTATACAGACTCCCCTCTTTCTTGAGCATCAGGTGACTCCTTAGATCTGAAGTAGTTACTTCATTTGATCTGCAACTTGTGGGTGTCGGATCCGACCTCGGATCCGATCCGGCAGCTTTCCAAGCTCCAAGATCCGAGCTCCTAGCTCCTCCCCCCTACCCATAATCCCCTAGTACCAACCACATTACCTCAGATCATTTTTTGCCGCGGCTAAAGAAACTTCCTTGTGAAGACCTCCTGGCTGGGTGAGATCATTGCTGGTTTTTAAACCAATTTTTCACTCAAAGTTGTTGTGTCTGTGTGTTAGTTCCCCTTTTTCTGCTTCTTCTGCTAGTTTTTTGGTCACTTTTGTTAAATTTATAACTAGTTTTATCTTCACTCCCCTCCCCCTCCTAGTGTTTGGGTGTGTGTGTGAATGATGTCAGAAGGGCCTAAGGCCATTTTCTCTAAATGTACTGAGTGTGGCCACAAGCTTTCTCCAGCTGATGGCCACACTCAGTATGTTTTGTGCCTGGGGGCAGCCCATTTGTCAGAGGCCTGCCAAATCTGTGCGGCCTTTAACCCCCGGGCACTCCGGGATAGGAAGAACAAGCTGATCCTGGCGGGAAAGCTCCCCCAGGAGTCGGCTTCTTCTTCCTCTCCCGTTCGGGCTCCAGCTGCTTCAGCAGCTTCGGCGCCGTCTATCCCCTTAGCTCTACCTGGGACTTAACCTCCCTCATCGGGTTTGAGCTCTGGGGAAACTAGTGCCTCTTCCCTTAGAGAGAAGAGGCACAAGGATAAGGATGGACATAAGTCCCACAAAAGGTGGGCCGAATCTCATCGTTCGGCTCCGCCAGCAAAACTACTAAAATCTCCCTCGAGGGTCTTCGGATCCCCCTCCTCTCAGCACCGTTCGCCCTGTTTTTTGCCGGAGCTGGAGGAGGAGGATAGGTCTCCCTCGAGATTTTCGAGGCGGCCCTCCCGGCCTGCCTCTACTACTTCATCTAGGTCGACCCGAAGCATCTCCGAAGCGGATATGGATCGGATGATGTGTCAGTTCTTATAGACCCAAATGCAGATGGGGATGCTCTTGCCTCCCCCCCCTCTGGGGGGGGGAGTGCAGCCCCCATATTTGCCCCGATCACTCCTTCTCCGACTCATTTTCAGGTCTCGGAGTCATCGGATCCAGGCCCTTTCGGACCCGGGGAATTGTCGGCGCCGATAGCGGTTGTCTCTTCGACGCCGACCATACCTTCGAGCTTGTCGGACCCGAGCTCTCGGGGCCAAGGGCTGAGCGTCGGATCCGAGGGAGTTGCTGTGTCTTCGGCGCTGTTGGCGTCAGAGCACACCTCTGCCTCGTCGCCGACTGCATCTGCTCCGACCCCGATCCCTTCCTCGGATCCGAGGAGATTGCTCTCAGAGGCTGGTGAGAGTGGCTCTCCTTCGGCTTTTGAGGTAGTGGAGAGGGTACTGTCGAGGTCCTCCAGATCCCCGATCCGGGCTTTGGATCCACCCGTACCCCCACTGTATGAGGGTCTGTCTTCCATCGTCCGTCCATCTGGACAGCCTGCCCAAGCCCTCCAGCTAGTTCCTGTGGAGGAACAACAACCCGTGGATGAGCCCTCTTCGGACAGTCCCACCGAGGAGGTCCCTCGGAAACATCGGTGCAAAAGGAGGCACCTGGACTCCCCCAGTCCATTACTACAGACACAGACTTAGATGATACGGAGGGTTCCTCAAGATCACCCCCTGAAGATGTCTCCTTTGGAGACATCATGGAAATGTTGCGTATTAGAGGGGGGTGGTCAGCCCAAAAGCCCTCCCTTGATGAGTCCGTGTTCCTGGAGGCCTTTGAGACAGGCCCATCTACCTCCTGGGTGTCCCCTCCGGCCGAACCCATGGTGGACTTAATTACCACCAGGGCTTGGAAGGAGCCCGACACCGTGGAGCCATTTCCAAGGCGCCCCAATAAAGTCCTCAGCCCACCCACAGATAGACCGTCTTGGGCCAAAGGAACCCCCATTGATGCTATATTGGTGGCGGCAGC
Source organism: Protopterus annectens (assembly GCF_019279795.1). Lineage (NCBI taxonomy): Eukaryota > Metazoa > Chordata > Ceratodontiformes > Protopteridae > Protopterus > Protopterus annectens. Next base: position 515,295,538 of record NC_056746.1, on the reverse strand, counting down.
CACCAAGAAAGAACTTGCGCAGGAGAGTTCTTCGGTTCACCCGCCGGATAAGGAATCTCGAGCGCTTGACCGGATTGGGAAGCGGATGTTTGCTTCAGCGACCTTTTCCATAAGGGCGCTGAACTATATGGCACATACCATTAGGCTACAGCGAGACTTGATTAAGGAATATGCTGCAGCCCCCCCAGAGTCCATGTCGGTCCCAGACAAAAAGGTTTTTGAGACTCGAATGGCCACTCTAAAATCCATCTCCAATACATCTATGCGGCTTCTCTCCCATGCAACGGCGGGAGCCGCTAGAGCTAGCGGAGACGGGGTCGTCTTGCGACGTCTCTCCTGGTTCCGTCTGTGTGACTTCACGGACCCCTTCAAGGCATCCTTCGCGAACACCCCTTTTGACGGTTCTGCCTTGTTTGGCAAAACTGTTCTCGACATGCTGGTCCAAAGCGAAAAGGATGGGAAGACGCTGTCTGCCGTCGGAGTCCGCTTCTCTAATCCCCAAAGATCCTTCTCCAGGAATCAGAGGGGACAAAAGAAGCTGTGGTTCCGTAAGTCTCAGCAATCCCATCCTGCTGCAGACCACTCGTCCTCCAGAGACAGAGGAGGACAAGGTGGATGCCGGCCCAGAGGCAGAGGGGGGCCGCGTAATTTCGGGTCTAAAGAACCTTTCTCGGACAGACCCGCGCAACAGCCCTGAGGGCTTGCCCGACTGTCCCTCTCTGGAGGCAGTCGCGGGGCGATTGTCGGAGCACCTGTCAAACTGGGAGTCCCTTACAACAGATCGATGGGTGCTCCGGATCATATCCAGAGGTTACTCCATTCCATTCATAAATCTTCCCCTCAAACCCAGACGCCTCCCCGATGTCCCACCCGATCAGAGGGAGGCAGCAGCTTTGGAGATTTCAAAGCTGCTAAAAAAAAGAGCCATCCAGCCCATCCCCCAGACCAGTCCGGATTGGGTTATTACTCCAGGTTCTTTTTGGTGCCAAAGAAAACGGGGGACCTCAGACCCATCTTAGACTTTTCCACCCTGAACCTGTTCATACCCAAGGAAAAGTTCTGGATGGTCACTCTCCAATCAATTCTCCCCCTGCTGCGGGAGAACGACTGGATGTGCTCGCTAGACCTCAAGGATGCGTATTACCACATATTAATGGACAAACGATCCAGGAGGTTTCTCCGCTTCCGGCTCGGAGCCAGTCGTTATCAATTCAGGGTTCTTTCATTCGGCCTCACCTCAGCCCCCAGAGTGTTCACCAAGGTCATGGCAGTGGTTGCAGCCCACCTGAGACTCCAGGGCATTCAGGTCTTCCCTTACCTAGACGACTGGCTCCTCACCGCGACCAACAGGCATCAGCTCTGTGCGGTGAGAGATTATGCTCTGTCTCTGGCCCCAACCTAGGCATCTCAGTAAACGAGCAGAAATCCTGCCTGTGCCCCACTCAAGCCCTAGAATTCATAGGGGCCAGGTTAGATACACAAATCTCCAAAGTTGTTCTAACGTCAGTCAGGCTGAACAGCTTGTCGTTCCAGGTGTTGGCCCTTCTTCGGAGCCCTGCTCCTCCAGCGGAGTTAGTCCTGAGGGCACTGGGGTCTATGTCAGCAGCGATCGGTCTCCTCTTCATGCTCGTCTGCGAATGCGCATATTACAATGGACCCTTCAAGTCCAGTGGTCCCTGTCGATCCACCCATTATGCATGCCAATCCCCCTGAGCAGGGTGTGCAGGTATTCCCTTCTGTTGTGGTTACAGGCGCAGGAACTCAGAGAAGGGAGACCCTTTGTGATTCCTCTGGCCAAAGCCACGTTGACCACGGACGCTTCTTGCCTCGGGTGGGGGGGGGCATTGTTCAGGCAGATCCGTTCAAGTAACGTGGACTCCCCTAGAGACCACATTACATATCAACGTCCTAGAGATGAGGGCGGTGCTTTTGGCGTTGCAAGCTCTCCACAACCTTCTTCCCATAGGGGCTATTGCAATCCAGACGGACAACATGTCAGTAGTCTGGTATATAAACAAACAAGGAGGGACCAGATCTTATCCCCTGTGTCAAGAAGCCATGAGAGTGTGGGAATGGGCGATTTCCACCAACCGCTTTCTGATAGCAATGCACATTCCGGGGCGGTCCAACATATTAGCGGACAAGCTAAGTCGAGTGTTCCTCACTCCATACGAGTGGTCTCTGAATCCATCTGTTGCGAAGCGGATCTTCCAAAAATGGGGTCAGCCTCGCTGCGACCTTTTTGCTTCTCCTTTAAACACAAAATGCAGCGAGTACTTCGCGATAGTTCCCCCCAGAGGGGAGACCCCCAGAGACGCTCTAGTCCATGCTTGGCCTCCCGGACTCCTTTATGCTTATCCCCCCCCCCATTCTGGCCTCGACAGATCTGGTTCCCCTTTCTGCGGTCTCACAGTGTGGCTCCCCCATGGATTCTGGATCCCAGTCCAGACCTAATCTCGCACCCAGCGAGATGCCATACCCCAAACCTGGTCAATCTCAAACTTGCTGCTTGGTTGATCCAGTTCTATTAATGGCTAGGACTCCCGGTATCTCATCCCCCATTAAGGCCATTCTGGTGGCAGCTCATAAACCATCTACCAGGAAACTTTACAACAGTAAATGGAAACGTTTTTCCATCTGGGCCAAAGATAAAGAATTGGACCCCTTTACTGTCCCTATTCTGGACTTCCTTTCCCTGCTTTTTAGACAGGGAGAAAGTGCCTCCACAGTCAAAGTGCAGTTGGCGGCCATCTCCCATTTTCACGTGGGGGACGGCATAGGCTCCTTAGCATCTACTAGGTTGTGCAAAACCTTCTTAAGAGGCGTTTTTCTTTTGAAACCACCTGTCAAGACTTTGGTTCCCCCATGGGATCTCACTCTGGTCTTACAAGCCTTAACGAGACCACCTTTTGAGCCTGTTGCCTCGGTTCCATTAAAGTTCTTGTCTTGGAAAACCACTTTCTTAGTGGCTATTACTTCAGCCAAGAGAGTTTCAGAATTACAAGCTCTGTGTATCAAACCTCTGTACCTTATTTTTCACAAAGATAGAGTGTCCCTCAGGACTAACCCGTCTTTCTTGCCTAAGGTGGCTACAGAATCAAACATTAATCAATCAATAAATCTTCCTGTATTTTTCCCAAATTTTCACAACAAAGGAGAATATACGTTGCACAAATTGGATGTACAAAGACAACTGCGTTTTTACTTGCACAGGACTAGAGAGTTTTGCAAGTCGGACCAGTTGTTTGTTTCTTATGCAAAATCAGCCATGGGCAAGGCAATTGCTAAAGTGACTGTAGCAAATTGGATCTGTCAGTGCATTATGCTGGGATACACTTCATCTGGGAAGCCAGCTCCGGTTAGCGTCCGTGCTCATTCCACAAGATCTGTAGCTACCTCAACAGCCTTTTGGTCTAGGGTTCCAGTAGATGATATTTGTTCAGCAGCTACCTGGTCCTCATCTCATACCTTCATTTCTCATTACAAACTGGATATCATTTCCAGGAGTAGGGCTTCTTTTGGCTCCGCGGTGCTTCGGAATATCCTTCCATAAGGACCACCCAGGTTCTATAGGTTAGCTGGGGACTCTGTCCCACAGGTTGCAGATCAAATGAAGTAACTACTTCAGATATAGAAGTTATGTACTCACCATAACGTTCCATCTGAGTAGATACTTCATTTGTCTGCAACCGACCCCCCCTGCCATCCCCCGAACCTCGGGAATTTTTTCTGATCATTTGGAGTTGGTTTCTGTCTCGAGTTGGTGAGGCAAAAAAAAAAACGATCTGCTGTAATGTGGTTGGTACTAGGGGATTATGGGTAGGGGGAGGAGCTAGGAGCTCGGATCTTGGAGCTTGGAAAGCTGCCGGATCGGATCCGAGGTCGGATCCGACACCCACAGGTTGCAGACAAATGAAGTATCTACTCAGATGGAACGTTATGGTGAGTACATAACTTCTATTTACCTCTCTCAAGCCTCGTAATGTAGGGTCCATAAGTTGAGTCTGTCTTAACCCTACTTTTTGAACCTGCCCAGCTCCCCTTTCACAGGAAGCTCAGTATCCTCTGTCAGCAGTGCCTGACTGTCAGCCTGGATACCACCACTCACCTCTGTCATTGCAGTCAGCATGTCCACGGGAACACCAGTACCTCCCAGCAGCTGTGGTTCACCTTCAGACTCACTGCTACAATGTACCTCCCTCCCTGAAGTAATCAAATCACTAGTGCCAGCTTCAGGCATAGGATCTGTCTGGGTCTCCACCAGGCTACCAGACCTACATGTCTGTCTCCAAGCTTGACTGCATGTCACTGCTTGCACACAAGGTGCTACACTATCAAAAACTTCCCCTGTTAAGACATTTACAGGGATATCCTCAAACACACCTACATGTTTGTTCCCTTTTCCACCCTCCCAGTTAAGATGAATCCTGGCCAAAGGTATATGGAATAGGGTCCCACCCAAACGTCTGCCTGGTGTGTACCGCACAAGCAAGTACTGCTCCTCCTTAACCACTGCAAGCCTTACAATGGTTATATCAGAGCTGTGTCTCTCTTAGCAGTGGTCTGTCTTCCATCCACTAAAATAGGATACACATTTTGGTGATAATTTGGCACCTTTGTTGTTTCCAGACAACTTATCACTGGCATTCTGTCATTCCCACTTGCTGGCTCCTTTTGTTTCTCACCTTGCTTCAATGGACATTTGAATGCTACATAGCCCATCTGATTATATTTGAGACATATAATTCCTGATCCTGACTGTGTGCTTGAACTAGTGGCTTCCCCTGTTACTGGTGAACTCTGTTAGAGTGGTTTAGGCTGCCCCCATAGGTTCCCTTATGTCCATGTGCAGCACTGGATATCCCTGTCTTATGCATGTTATCCTACTTGCCAAGTAGAGCTCCTCTTTTCTCCCCAACTCATTTGCAGAGTTACACTCTCGGTCTGCCAATCAAATCCTCATGTCCTCAGGCAAAGTGCTGAGAACTTGTTCCCTCACCAGAACGTCAGCCAGTCCTTCTAAAGTGGTGACCTGACACCCACTCACCCACCTGTGAAAGGAAGTACTTAATTCAGCAATGTAATCACATTTACTTTCGTTCATCTGCCTTGCGTCTATGTTCATGAAGCATTTTTTTGTACATTTCAGAAGATAATTTAAAGCAATCAACTAAACATTGTTTTACATGATCATGATTCAAACAATCAATATCAGACAGTTCAGCAGTTGCATTAACAGCTGTACCATGGAATAAAGAAGTCAGGAACTGTACCCAGAGCCCTTGGTCAACATTATAATGTTTACATACCTTCTCAAATATATAAATAAAACTATCAAAGTAATTTCCCTCCCTGTACTGAGGAAAAAGTTTACTGACCTTTATGGCTTCTGGGGTTCAGTCATTCCATTCCCCATTACCTCCATGACCCTGTTGAAGGGTTAGAAGCTGCTATTGATGCTTTCTCTGCTTCTCATTTTCTTCCATCTCCAAATACTGTAGTCTTTCCACTGATTTAATTTCCAACCATTTGGTTTCCAGTTGCAATCTCTTCTCGGTCTCCAAATGTTGCTACCTCTCATTTTCTTCGGCTTCCATCTCCAAACATCACAATTCATACTGACTCTGTTTCTCCCTTTCTTCAGTTCGAGTCTGCTTAACTCCAAACAAATTTTTTAAGTCCTTTGAGGAAAAGGTGCACTGTCTTGTCTCAGAAGGCTGCTTATCCCCAGTGCCAAATCGGATATCCTCTGAGCTGCTGGTCTGTTCTGTGGCTGCAATTAAGGCTGAGATCTTTGCTTCCTTAGTCAGGTTGGCATGTACCAGTCCTTTGGCTTCACACACCTTAGCCAACTGGTTCCTTGTCAGCTTGCTATAATCCTCTGCTGATATCTTTGCGTGATGTCCCTGACTAAATTGACTAAAAAATAATTAGAAGTGTTGTGAAATGAAGCTCTGTAGCTTTATTGTCTGGCTGCCGAGAGTGCACACCTCAGTGACAGCTACCCACAGGCTACTAAAGCTCAGTTAAAATCCCACACCACTGGCACCAAATAATGTGACAACCCCACTTAAAACCAGGGCAGTAACTAATGCACCTCAGTCCTCACCACTGTCTCCAGTAAGGGAGCATCACTAAAAGCAGGGATTGAAAAACAGAATTTCCCATAGGAGTACACCAGGAACAGGCTTCAAACCTGGAGATAGACTAAATGCTTCACTCCAGGTCCCCATATGAGCACTGTGTCCCACTTCTAGGTATTTGACACACTCACTCTTAAATATTTGTTATTCATACATACAAACACTCTTGGGAAAGACTGGTCCAGATTTACCTGCCATATCTTCTTTCCCAAATTACACGATAATGGCTGCCACCAGTCAAATGCCACAGTACCCTTCAAAAGAGGTATTTGGTTATATTTGGTAAAATAAATATTTCTTCCTTTAAATATTTTTATTTGTTTTTGTTTAAAGTAGCATCTTTAAAACAGTACATGAAAAAAGCAATGTAGGATATATATACAATCTTAAAACTATAGAACTTCATAACATTGTAATTGGAAATCGGATACCCTTCCTAATGATCTGAGTGACCATCTTGTCACTTTCATAATAAAACACAAAGTCTCTAGGACAAACCTTCCCATACATAGACTGGTTAGAAACAAGAAGAAATTTGTTCCTTCGCAATTTGTAGCAGAACTCAAGTCCTGTAACTGGTCTAAGCTAAAAACTTTACCCATTGAGGAGGGTGTGACATTTTTTAATGACACATTCCTAAATATTCTTGACATTCATGCTCCTAACTGAATTACTAGGACTAAGGTAAAGATAGCTCCCTGGCTAACCAAGGAAACTAAAACCAAAATTAAACTTAGAGACAAAGCCTGGGACAAATGGCGAGCCACTAAGGCACCCCTAGAACGTATTAAATTTCAGCAACTTAGAAATGAAACAAAAAAAGCCAGCACACTGGACAAAAAGAACTATTTCTGTCACCTTCAAGAAAAACACCAGAACAGCCCTAAGAAGTTCTGGGCAGGCTTAAACAATCTCCTCCACCCTGGGAAATCAGCCACTCCTACCCCAGAGACACTTATTGACAAAAACCCAGAAGTTGTAGCTAACACCTTTAACTCCTCCTTTACAGAGACTATTCAATCACTAGCCAATCAACTACCTCCCCTTTCCCCTCCCCAAACTAATGTAATTGAAGACACATTCCCCTCCTTTAAGTTACAACATATACCCACCTCCTATATCAAAAACCTACTGAAGAAACTTAAACCAACTACCCTCTCGGCAGATCAACTCCCAGCTGAATATCTGCAATTAGCAGCTGAAGCTATAGCCTACCCTATCTCCATCCTGATTAACAGAACCATTACTGAGGCCACTATCCCCACTATTTGGAAAATATCCTATGTAATACCGCTCCACAAAGGTGGCTCTTCTACCGAACCATCTAAATACAGACCCATAGCTATTTTATCTCCAATAGCCAAAATCATGGAAAGATGTGTTCATAAACAATTTCTTAATCACCTCTCCCTAAACAATCTATTGACCAAATCTCAACATGGCTTCAGACCCCATCATAGTACGACCACTGCCCTCCTCTCCTTTACTGACTCAATTAATAAAAATCGTAATAACAAAAAAATATCTTCCGCCCTATTTCTTGACTTATCAAAAGCCTTTGATATGGTCAATCACCAATTACTTCTACAGACGCTAAAAACCTTCCACTTTGATAATTCAGCTCTCAACTGGTTCCATGCCTACCTCTCTGGAAGGCAACAGGCAGTCCTATGGCAAAATAAGCTCTCTCAACCCTTACCTAATACCATAGGAGTTCCCCAAGGCTCCATACTAGGTCCCCTTCTCTTCTCCGTGTTTATAAATGAACTTCACTCAGTTATCCCTCAAGCCACATGTATCCAATACGCAGACGACTCCACTCTTATCTGTTCGAACGTCACTCTCCCTGATTTACAAGTAATGACCCAACAATGCTTTGCTACAATTGAAAAATGGCTATCAGGGAGGAATCTCATCCTTAACCCTAAAAAAACTAAGTTATTACTATTCTTTCCCACCTCAGCTCCACCTCCAGTACAAGACTCCCCACTAGCCAATAATAGCACCTTCTTCGTTCAATCTAATAATGGCACCATAATTGAGCCTGATACCAACACTAAACTTCTAGGCGTCACTATTGACAATAAACTTAAATTTAACTTGCACATCAGTCAAACTATAAAAACTGTCAATAAGAAACTTGGATCCTTGTATAGAATTAAAAACTTCCTCACCCCCATTGCCAAACTAACTATTGCACGTACCCATCTCCTCTCCACACTACTGTATGCCTCTCCTGTATTCTCTTTCCTCAATATAGGTGACATTAATAAACTCTCCATGACTTATAATCACATTACCAGATTTATAACAGGTGCCCCTTATAGAACACATCACTGCCTTAACCTAAAGAAACTTGACTGGTTAGAATTACCTAATATTCTCAAACTTAACCAACTCTCTGAAGCATATAAAATCATTAAGGAGTCAGACAGAACCCCCTCACTAAATAATTTACTGACCCCCTACTCCAACCTAAATTCTCTTCGCTCCTCTAAAAGATTACTGGTCCAAACCATAAAATCCAACAACAAGGGAGGGGATGCTCTCTATGCCAATTCTATAGGCAAGGTTTGGAACTCCCTACCTAATAACCTAAGACTCTCTAATTCACTATCTCAATTTAAAAAACATCTTACCCAATTCCTTAAGACACATTGGCTATGCCCATGTGTAAATCCAGACTAGGTTCCTGTCATCTACAGCACCCCCTACATTACTTGAACAAAATTGGGTTACTTCAAATTCCTATTCTAACTGACTATAATCCTATCTTGTTGTATTATAGTGGCTTCTTTATCATCCCTCTGAACTCTTGAAAGGTAATGAACTGGAATCTGTACATAGTTACTTTAATGTCTCTCGAGATGCATTGGTATACTCAGAGCTGCAATTTTTCTGTGCTAATGCTAACAGCAGACTATCCATGAATGTATATAACATGTTAACTAGTATCTTTTCCATCTATGTAATTTGTAAACTTATTTGTATTTTATTGTATTTTTTCTCTGAGGAGCTTTTCTCCCCGGGCCTCCGCTGAAAATGGACATGTATCCAGTCGGACCATCCCGGTCAACAAATGTAAAATAAAATAAAATAAATAAAATAATTGTAAAAGTATTTACACCGGTGTCTATACAGATTATGAAATAATTGAATATTGTGTTAAATATAAATCATATTATCATATATTCTTGTCCATTTTCTCCAATATTTCCATTACTGTCATCCAAGTGTTGTAATATGAAGTAGAGCTGTTGGTTCTATTCTTCAAGGTAGAGATTTCCATACTACCAACTTTTAAGGCAAGATTTTTGAATTCATTGAAGGTATGAGAAGTCACACATTTCCAATGAATGGTGATCTTTTGAGCTATAACTAATAATGTCCAAAGGACTGATCAACCTTTTTTTGGAACACACTTAGGTATGGGAGAGTTAAATAGGATAATTGATTTATTTAATTGAAAGCTGTCATTAAAAACAGTCTGAAAAAAATAATTAATGTTATTTCAATATAAGCTGATGCATTTACATTCATAAAAATATGTTTCCAATCAGCCTTTGATTTTATCTCACATCTCCAACATAGTTCCTCATTGGCAAATATTAAGGCTAGTTTGTGAGGTGTAAAAAACTTCTGTGTAAGAATCTTCAGGTAAACAACTGCCAATGAATCGATAGTGTTGAATATTTTGAGGATTTAAGAATAATTTTTTTATCATCCTGTGATGGGAGATGACCATTTATTAGCGTGTAGTAATTCCAGTATGTTTTTGTATGGTATTTTTTTGTTTTTTTAACAAGTTTGGAAACGTTAGACAAATAACCATTACCTTGATAAGGTTGATTTCTAATAATTATAATATATTCAGTAAACTTAGGAGTATCTTGTCCAACAGACATTTGCATTAATTCTATTTTATTTATAATATATTGCCTCAGGGCTTGAAGAAGTAACCACGTCTTTATCTGTGTTGTATTTATTGATTATTTGATCATTGGATAAAACTTTTCCTAACTCTATTAATTGATGCCAAAATAATAAACTTCCTTTTTTAAGTGCATTCATCTTATAAGTTTGAAATGTTTCAAGATTATTAGATGTAAAGCTATATGAAAGAGTAGGGAGAACCATGAGTTGATGTTAGGATTTTTATTTATAAATTTCTCAAAAATAGAAAATGTAAAATGTATGGGTCTACTTTTTCTTATCGACTCCATTTATGTGAAACTGCACTTAAACGAAAGTGCACTTAAACAAAAGTGCACTTCCGTGACTACCGGTTCACCAGACCAGTAATATTAAGGAAAAACTGCAGCACCAAAGCACACTACAGTGGGGATAAGGGAATATACCTGTTTCCCCACTGTAGTGTGATCTCAGAGTTATAAAGTTGCAAGGGTGTGGGGGGCTTGCCCCCCCCCCTCCCCTGCAAACAATGCTTTTGTAGTGTTTTTTTTTAATATTACTGGTTCGGTGAACCAGTAGTCACAAAAGTGCACTTTCGTTTAAGTGCACTTTCACGTAAATGGAGCTGTACTTTTTCTTTTCAAAAGCATGAGCTTTCAATAAGAAGAAGTAGACCCAAAATGTATATATTGCGATGGTAGTTCAATATTTTTATTTTCTAGGATATTGTCTTTAAGCATCCTGTAAAAAGAATTTGATAAAATAGACAAGTGATCTTGTATGTGAGAGTACATAGTGTCTAACCAGATCTGTTCATGAATTTGTTTCCATATGGGAAAGTAAGATGTGTTTAACCATAAATAGAACGTGTCTCAGTGTCTGGTAAGTTAATTCCTGCATCCTCCCAATCCGCCAGTTGATTGCTCAAAGTAATTCCAGGTTTATATGGAAACCGTAGAAAATTTAATATCAATTTGATATATTTTTGAATGTGAGCTGTTTAAGTCAGCCAATAGGTAAATACATAAATAAGGAAGTTTGCCATCTGTTACTATATATTTAGAGATTTTTTTACTTATATATTTTTCTTACAATTGGAAGGTAAGATTTTTGTTTTATTTTCATTGAAGTGTAGCCAGAAATGTTGTGATAAATAGTCATAGAGTTAAATTATCCTTGTAAGCAATAATTGGCATCAGACCAAGTCAGAAGTATATCATCAGCAAAAAGTTGGAGTATTAAATGTAGTACTCTATTGATTTGTATACCTTTAATTTTATCTAATCTAATATTGTTTACAAAAGGTTCCATCAGTAGTGCAAATAACAAGGGTGACGGGACAGCTTTGTTTAGTCCCTTTCATAACTGAAATGGGTCCAGATCTATGGAAACCTAATTTGACGTATAGAGTTTTCATATAAGGATTTGATTAGTGTATTAAAAGCTATAGGGAATTTATATTTATTTAAGACTAAAAATAGGTAATTCCAATAAACAGAATCAAAGGTACTATTGATATCTAAAGAGGTTATAGTTAAGTCTAAGCCTCTAAGTTTATTATGATCAATTGTCAAGATTCTTTTAACATTATCATAGGTATTTCTCCCTTTTCTAAAGCCTGTCTGATTTTCATGTATTAATAAAGGAAGAAAATGTTTGATCCTATCTGCAAAAATTGCCATAAACATTTTATAGTCTATATTTAGTAAGGTTATGGGCCTATATGAGGAACAAAGTTTTTCATCCTTACCAGTTTTTATTATTTGGAGATATCAATGAATATTTCCAAGAAGGGGGTATATTTATATCTTCCTTGACTGTAGTGTATTCTTTTAAAAGTAAAGGTAAGGTTTGGTTTGGTAATAGTTTGTACATCTATGTTAATGTTGTCTGGACCAGGGGTTTTATTTGTCTTGAGTTTATTTATTTGTGATTTTAATTCAGTCATAGTGATTGATTTATTTACAATATTTATTTGTTCTTGAGTTAATCTGATAAGGATATTTTTATTAAGATATAGTTTGATTTCATTTGGAAATGGACCCTGAGGATTTAAAGAATTATGTGTATTGTAATGAAGTCTGAAAGCTACTAAAATTCTGTTTAAATCAGTAATTTTTTTTCTTTGTGTGGGAAATATATAGTACTTTTATTTGTTTGGATTTAATATTTTTTTTGTTCTGTTTGCCAGTTTCTGATAAGCAGGATTCATAGTGTAAGAATTTAGTTTGATTTTCTCTAGATTAATCATAATTTTGTGATGTAGTATTTCAGAATATTTATTATTAGTTTGAACAAGTTCAGTAAAATAAATATTGATATAAATGGTAGCATGTAATCCAAGCAGTAAGGCTTTTCGGAGTATCCCTGGTGTTATCACAATAAACATAAACACTCTCAGGTTACTAAAAGTACTTTCTAAATAACCAGCCCCAATAAAAGGTAGTAAAATATTTAATAGTAGATAAAATTATTTAAAACATGTATACACTGGATAACTAATTCTTATAAACCACAGAGTTTCACACACAGGAATTATGAAAATAACACTGTAGGATAGATTTCACACTGATTACAGAAAAACTCTAAACTATCTAACTGTCTCTGCCTAATCTAATTAACTTAACAAGGCAAGCTGATACTCTTACTTCTGCCAGACTAGATAGGAATTTGTGCCTACTCTTCAGGCTGTTTTCTGCCCCCTCCATGACTGGAATAACAACTCCTACTATCATTACTGAACAGCTGTGGAAAACAAACCGAGTGATAACAGTGTTTGATTCAAACATCTTGCATAAATCAAAGTAATAATCCAAAAACATAAACTTATTTCCAAATTATAGCTAGTCATGCTGTCATATATAACACAGGGTAATTTACAGTTACCTACAAGTATTTACAAAACTTAGCACAGATAACAATATCTAATATCCTCACATTTTGCATTTGTTTCTTTCTTAATTTCAACATTCCTCTGCTTTATACACATTTTTATAAAAGTTCCAAAATATCTCTAATACCTCTGTAAGACTTGTAAACTCAACCCTGTTAAGATTAGTAAACAAATTATCATATTCACATTTGTGAAAAACAAAGGCTAAATCCTTTTTAATATTGCAGTCAGATTGGTTAATTTCTACTTCTAACATGTCCATAGACTTCTGGTTGAATTTCATTAGGACTTCCATTAATTTCTATCCATGCCTATCAAACAAGATGATTAGTTCAGTGTGTAATTCTGACTCTCAATAAGTCCTTTTGGGAATTTCCATACATGAAGTCCCTTAGGTGCCAGTTTATTTTGGATACATTCCCTGAAATAATTCTGTAGCTGTAACATATGGTACGTAAGTAACTTGTTTTCAAAAAGTTTTAACCATTTCTGTACCGTAGGTCAATTACATTTCCAAAATCACATAATCAAACTAATGCCCTGTGGAAGCATATTCAAGTCCACGAGCGTCACAGTTTTAAGTTTTTTTGGTTTAGAAGCTGTTAAACAAGATCTTAGGGGTGGACCATGGAAAACTTTGCTAGAAGGTAAAGAACTCTTTTGGCAGATTAAATTACATGCTTCTGGTCCCTATGGGCTTAATGACATGATTCCTATAGCACCAATTTTGAAGATGAAGTCTATGTATTTTCGGCCATACTGGCTATTTATTATTTAATACCTATGATATTATTTTTGTTGGGTGGCTGCAGAGGTGCAGTAGTTAGCACTGCCGCCTCACAACAAGAGGTTCTGCAGTTTGATTCTTAGCTGGAGTGCTTTTGTGCAGTCTGCATGCCCTCCCTGTGGTCACATGGGTTTCCTTCAGGTGTTCCGGTTTCCTCCCACATCCTAAAGACATGCTAAAGGTGGAGTGGACACTCAAAATTGGCCCTAGGTGTGACTGTGTGCATGTGTGTACCTTCTGTGGAAGGTTGGGTGCCTGGCTGGCAACTTGACACCATAAAACTCCACTGCTGATCATTGTGCTGACTGTTGTTCCTTTGGGGTGACCCCTAACAAGAAAAGCTGAAAGGAAAGGTACTATTATTTAGGTATGTATAGCTTTATGAAAGGGTATGCATTGTTAATTGCAATTTTATATAATGAAGTATCATTAACTGATTTTATCTGTGTCATTCTATGTGTTTAGGGATGAAAGCACTTAGATTGAACATTAAATATTGGTTTAAGTATATTGGCATTTCTTTGCCTTTCTTTTATATGCTTAGTCTCCCAGATTTATCTTAGTCCCAGTGTATTAGTGTATTTAGTTGCTGAGCATCTGTTGACATCGTATGCACCAAGGTTTGAATAGTTTAAAAGCTGTGTTGCCTTTTTCATTGGTTTCTAATTTAAACTATGATTATGAAGTGTTTATATCTATACTAGCTAAAAGAATGGTGAAGGTGTTGTGTTGCCAAAATTAATATATATGGATCATTGCAGCTTTCTGGAAAGGAAGCAAACATTTGACAACATTATTAGAACAATGATGGCCTAGGGGATGCAGAGTATAAATACACAGCTATTATTGATGGGTCTTGATGAGGACAAAGCATTCAGTAGCATCAGATGGAATTTTATGACTAGGGCAATGGTAGCATTTGTGTTCCCTTATAAAATAATAAGGACAGTGTAGAAGGATGTATGAAGGTTCTTTGCCAACAGGTCGTGGTTGGACAGAGGATGTAGGCAGGGATTTCATTATTCCCTTCATTATTTGCTTTATATTTAGGGCCACTGACAAAAGAATATACATTCACAGATTTAAAAATACAGACAGTATGGTAATCAAGAAAAGTTAGCTTTATTTGCAGATATTATTTTGTACTTAAATTCTGAAAGAGACATTTTGATGTTGTGGAACATTTTGATATATTTACTAGTCTTTTGGGGATATAAAATGAATCAAGGTAAAATAAACGCTAAAGCAGTAAACTATGTACCCATACTTGAATTGGTTCAGCAATACCCATATTTATGGAGACAGGTTAAGAAGTATGTACATGTGTGGATTAAAAAGAGTTCTGTTATGTCAGCTAAGGATATGTGGGAAGAATTTAACAAAAAATATTGCAGACATTGAGAAAATGAAAACTCTTGATTATTAACATGGATAAGATATGAGAAGTGAAAATGTTTTAGTCCCTTTAGTTTTATATACAGGTTGTACATATTGTTATCAAATAGAGAAGGAGGAGTTGTAGATGACAAATAATGAAGAGCTGAACGAATTTATACAGGAGAGTTAGAGGGAAAGAGTTAAGTGGAATGAGTTGATTTTGCTCTTAGAACAAGTTTTTTAGGATTATCTGATCTGATGGAATACTTTAGAGCTATTCGTTTAAAGCTTAAATACATAACACAAGTAGAAGGTTAAAAATCAAACTGGAATGAGGTGATGAAGTAGGGAGAGAGTTCAAGAAATAAGGAGACATTAGGATTTTAGATGCATGTCATTAAGGAAACTAACAATAACCATAGAGATTATTATTTATAAAGTAGCAAAATGTATTCTTAGAACTAAGTAAATGCAGGCATAGAGAAAGGAGGTTTACCAGTAGGGATGACTGCAGGCAGAGGTATAGAAAATTGGCAAGACAGGGCTGGAATTTCTGGAGAAAATTGACAAAGAAACTGTAAGAATTCAGAGCAAGTTAGAAGAGATTGGGAAGACAGAATGAAAATGCAATTTACAATGGAGCAATGAGTGGGAGGTTGGCATAATGGTTAAGGTGCTTACCTTAGAAACACAAGGTGCAGGGTTTGATTCTCACATGGGGTCATTGGCTAGGCTTAAAATGGCCTCCAAGAACAGTTAGCCTAGTACTAATCTATGAATCTACTATGAATCTATGAAACAGCAGTATAACTATCAAGTATGCAACAAAGTCCAGAAGATTTAGGATTTTTGTTTGGAAGTGTTTGCATAGTATTTTTATACCCCAAACAGGCTTCAGGGAATTTTTCCATGGATAGATAGATAGATAGATAGATAGATAGATAGATAGATAGATAGATAGAAATGTTGAGAGAGCAAATCATTGTAACTTAGGAAATTGTTATTTTGAGCTGGGACATAAGATCTGAATAGCCTGGACATGGAAGCCTAACTAGGTTTAATGCTACTGCCTGAATAGCCTGGACATGGAAGCCTAACTAGGTTTAATGCTACTGCCTGCCAAAAAAGCAATTACTAAAAAATGAAAATCAAAATCTAAATCAACTATAAGTACTGCATATTGTAAAGGAGACAAAAAAGCTAGACGTAGGATCTTTAGTAAAGGGAAAGAGCAAATTACTTAGAATTAATTGAATTTGTGGGAACAAAACATGCAGAATAATGATCATGAGGGTGAGTAAGGTTTAAGGCAAGACAGGAATTGAACAATTTATATAATATTGGAGGGAATATTGTAAAGGAGACAAAAAAGCTAGACGTAGGATCTTTAGTAAAGGGAAAGAGCAAATTACTTAGAATTAATTGAATTTGTGGGAACAAAACATGCAGAATAATGATCATGAGGGTGAGTAAGGTTTAAGGCAAGACAGGAATTGAACAATTTATATAATATTGGAGGGAATGATTATTAAAAATAAAATATATGTATACTGCATGAAAAATGTAGCTATAAGTCAGTGTCTAAATTGGGATTTAATAAAGATGTTTAAAAATGAATATTACTTGTGATTTTAGCAGTTTTAACAAAACCAGTGAAGGTTTATGTGTACATATTATTACAGGGCTATAGATGCCAGTCTTTATTAGGATAGTTAAAGTCAGCCATTATGATGTATGCAGAGCACTGTTTAATGTAGCCATGCTAAGACGGCACAGTCCATGTTTGACTTAAGAAGATATGTAAGACTCAAAACAGATATACAGCTGTGATATTGATATTATTTAAATGTAATGTAGAATTTCATAGTAAGCCAGATGAATTGGGAGTACAGATGATGCAATCTTAAACCTATCATAGTGTACGAGAGTTTCTAGAGTAAATCTATGCAGCATAATTACTTATCTGTGGTGTACCAACATGTCATAAAAATTGTTTCTGTGGCAGCATATGCTGTAATGTCCTCCAGGAGTAGTAATGATGATACTGGTAATGTTATTATTTAGACTCTCCAATGCAGTGTTAACTTACTCCGTTAGTTAGGAATCTGATAAGTTAGGCACCTATTCATGGTCTCTAAGATTAGCTTTTGGTTTTGAACTATTGTTGTCATTCTTTTTGAGACACATTACCTACAACTTTGGGACCAGGTTTCTCTTTCATCCTCTTTCTTTAAAACAGTCCCTGACTTAAAATGTATTACTATCACTGGAGTAGATGCAGATTTGCCTTGGGTCACAGCTGAGACGTTTCCAGCAGTGAAGCTTTCACACACTTGTCTAAATGAGCTCTGCATGATTGTTTTGGCCCCTCGGGTCCCATAGTCACTCTTGAAACCCAAGTTTTTGCTAATGTCAGACATAAACACTGTAATGTGGTCCCTGTATAAAAAATGAGAGGGAACTAGTCTGAATCTGGGAGAGATCCGCTATACTTTTTTGGTGATATTCAACATTCTAGGGAATCATATGTCCTCATGGACAGTTTAGGCTGTATGTCATGTTTCTGAAGCCCCACCTAGCACTGGGAAACATAACTTTGACAAGGTGCTCAAGAAGTCAGTCTGGTTACAGTTCAGTAGAATACAGTTCTACCTATGTTTAGCTATTTCAGCAAGGCTGGGAGGGAGTTGGGTTATAGAAAGATTTTCATGAACTGTGAAGGAACATTTTTGTTTGTCCAATCCTATTCCCACTATCATGCTACTTTTTGGAGAAGCTTCTTGCAGAAAGGACCAGATTTATTATCACCGCTGGTTAGCCTTGATGAGTCCAAGCCTTGTTCCAGGCCCATCAAACCGACAATCCCAGTCTCAACATTGGGTACTCAAGCACCTGAGGACCTGGCATTTGCTGTCGTTTCTGTTCAGGCACTGAATTTACTGGTGGAGGTGATTTGGAGCCTTGAAACTGCTAAGAAACCTTTCACTAAAGGCAGCAAATGGAGTAAGGACTTCTTTTGTGTTGACAGATAACCCTTTTTTTCTTTGTGGAGTATTCTCCATGTTCGTCTGTCTTCACTGAATGAGTAATTCACAGGTTTTATTAATTTTGTCCTTTGTATGACATGATGGAAAGTAGGAATTAGGCCTAGTACTGACTTTTTAGCCTTGATTTAAGTGAAACCAATTTGATGGAGATGAGCCTGCAAATGATGGATGTATAATTATAACCCTCGAGTCCAGAGGGTTGTGGGTTGATTTACTTAGAGAAATGGTGGTTCAGAGTGAGCCAGAAAATGATGGAGATGTTTCCTGGGGCAACATTATGGAGAAAATATGAAAGGGGGATGCAGAGACGATCCTGAAGAATAGTGGTGGGGTGGAAAAGAAAACAGGCAGAGGAAGTAAAAGAAGCCAAAAGTGGAGTAGCAGAAAAGAAGGCAGAAGAAAATGAAAAACAGAAGTATGTGGTAAGGATTCAAAGTAAAGAAGACAAAGAAACGGACAGGTATGAAGTTTGGGACAATTTAATAATCCCTTTGGGTGTAAAAGCATGTGAGGTAAGACCATTTATTCTTATTAACAAAGAAACATTTTGTGACATTATATTTGAGACAGTCTTTTCAGTGGATTTTTTTTTTTTTTTTTTTTTGGAGAATATAAAAGAAAAAGGAAAGACTGTAGCCCATGGAGTCCTTATGTGATAAAAGCATTTAATGGGGGGAAAAGATTCATGTACAGTTTCAAACAGAGGTAGAAAGATAGACTTTGTAGGGACATTTGAAAACCTTATATACCAAAGTACTGGACATTGCAAAAGTTTATGACAAAAGGGGATTTTGGACTAGTGCCTTGGATTGTAATATATTAAAAATAGAGAAAAAATATACATATGCCAAGCATGATAAATGTGGAAGGAATAGAGGTGTTGTAATATACTGGGGACAACCCAAAACATGTTTTTTTTTGTTTGTTTTGTTTTTTTTTTTGTGGAAAAGAAGGACATTTGATAAGTACCTGTGACAAAAAAAAGCAATGTTATATTTGTGGGAATTGGGACATGATGCAAAAAATGTGAATTGAAATGTTATAAATTTAACAAAATCTGTCATTTATGGATGGATTGCAACAATGAAAATTACAGTAAAGGAAAAGAAAAAGAGAAGAAAATGATCAAAAAGAAGAAATTTTAGAATTAGTAGAAATAGAAGAAAAGTTAGATTGGAAAAAAAATAAAGAGGATATAGAAGAAGGTTCTGAAATAAGTGACAAGAAGACATAAAATGGGAGGTAGTAAAAGGAAAAAAGAATTCTATTGATAAAAGACAGGAAAAGAAAATTTAAAGGAATAAGTACAAAAATAAAAAAAATAAAGAAAATAGATGAAAAAGAATTTATACTGCTAAAGGTGATGGTTTGGTATAATGATTAAGATGTGTAACTCACAAATGCAAGGTACAATGTTTCTCACCTTTGGGAAGGAAATTGGTTAGTCGTACAATGAACTGTTAAGAAAGCTAGCCAAGTAATTAGCTAAGAACTTATGAAACCATGAATGTAAGGAAAAGGGAAAATTAACATTTTCGAGTTCTTTCTGTAAATATGAATAGTATTAAGAATACAGTAAAAATATTAGGAATTGTGCAGTGGTGTAATACACATGATGTAGATACAGTTATGTAAGAAGACATGAGATTTTTAACAAATTAAGAAAGATTACAAACAGAGAAGCTGTAGGGAGGAAAGATCATTTGGAATTTGGGAAATGAGATATGGTCTGGAATAGTCATAATCTGTAGAAATATAGTAAATATGTTAGATATAACATAAATGGAAAGATTAATCATTGTAGATTTAAAATGGAAAGAACAAGTATTTAGAATTATAACATATGTTTATACTAACTGTAAAGAAAGAGAAAGCTTATTTCATCAGATTTTAGACTATGTAGTGGTAAATATGAATATTATAATGACAGAAGACTTTAACTGTCATTTAAGAGGCAAGTATAAAAAGAATGGAAATGAAATAAGAAAAATGTTAGAAGGTATAAGATGTTGTAAGTTAAAATATTGAGACAGAAATTCATGGACTTGCAAAAGGGGTATGTATAGAACTGAAACATATTATCTTATAGTATCACAAAGTTTAGTTTTAGGAAAAAGGGAAGTAGTTGAAACAGGATTTTCTGATCATCTTTCAGTATGGCTAGAGATAAAAGGAAACAAGAAATATACAAAAGTAGGCAAATGAATAAAAAGGATAAATGAGAAAGCATGAAATGAAGAAGGAAAGAAATTAGTAATACAGTTATGGAATGATCATATTACTATGAGAACATTTTATAAAATTGGTCTGAATGGTGGATGTTATTTAAAGAAAAATATAAAAAAATATTTTTACAGTGACAATATGATGTGAGAAAAGTAGAGAAAAAAAATATAAGAACACGTAACAATGCATTGAAAGATTTATAACATAATGATAGAAAGTACTTTGACAAAGAAAAATAATTATATGAAAGTAAGAAAAAAATCCAAGAATTGTTACATAAATAAAGCTAATTTTTACAAGGAAAAAGAGAAGTATCAAGTTACTTAAGCAGATTAGTAAAGGAAGATGGTAGTGTAATGAGTGAAATAAAAAATGTAAAAGAAGAAATAGAAAGAACTCAGGAAAAGATTATGAATAGTGTAGTAAACATGTGCAAGAAATATTTAAAGAAAAAAGAACATAATGAAAAAAGCATGGAAAGTAAAAAAAAAAAAAAAAAGTTAACAGAATAAAGAATTGGAAAAGGAGGTTTCTTAAAATGAGCTAGATAAAGTATAAGGACAAATAAATACAGATTCAGCTGCAAGCCCAGATGGAATATGGTTTGAAATTTATAAAAAAATTAAAGGGATTGACAAAAAAATATTTTTTAAAGATTTTGAATGAATCGTTAAATGAAGGTTTTATATATAAAGAAATTAATATGGTTGAAAGAAGATAGAAGAGAATAGAAAAACTGGAGACCAACAATATTGAATAATAATGATTATAAGATCTTTATAAAAATAATACAAAAGAGATTTGTAACTACAATGGAAAATATTATGGAAGATGGCATATATAGTATAAAGGGGAAGGGTTGTCAGTAATTATTAATGATAGAGAAATGTTGGATAATATTAAGAACAGAAAATAAGAAGCAAAAATCATGACAGGAGATCTTAATAAGGCATTGACACAATTGGACATTGGCAGCTGGGTGATGTAGCAGTTAATGTTGTCACCTCACAGCAGGAGGTTCTGTTCGATTCTCAGCTGGGATGCTTTCTGTGCGGAGTCTGCATGTCCTCCCTGCATTCAAGTGGGTTTTCTCTGGATGCTTTGGTTTCCTCCCACAATCCCAAAGCCATCTGTCTGGAGCATTTCTTCATTGGCCTTCACTTAAAATGGGCTGTGTCCCAGTTAGACTTTCCTGGTAAACAACTGTTAAATAAATAAATAAAATATTACGTGTAATAATGGAAGAATGTAATATAAGTGAGAAAGTTAGGAAATTATGCATGTCAGTGTATAGTAATAATAAAATAAAATACGTGTAAATGGCTGGTTAAGCTACGAGGTACATGTGAAGAGTGGTATAAGACAAGTATGTCCAATGAGTTGTATACTCTTTGCATTAGTTATGAATGTGATAGTATGTGAAATAAACTACAAAATGAAGGAGGTGGGTATCTAACACCTGAAATGTTAAGAATTCCATTTTTGTTAACATATGCAGATGACATTATAATAATTGCAAAAAAAAAACAAAATTTGGATAAAAGAATTAATAATTTACACAAATGAGTGTCTAAAGATGATAGGGATGACTTTAAATAAAGAGAAAAGTAAAGGTTTAGGTGATGTAGTAAAGAGTGAGTGTATATATTTTACAGTGAATGAAATTTCTGTGTTAGGTATAAAATTTGGGAATAAAGATGTAAGTAGAATACAGTGGGAAAGAAAGAATAGAAGTAAAACAAGCATGTCTTTTCTAGAGAACATATAATTTATCATTCAGAAAAAACACTTATTTGATAAATTCAGTACTGATGGGAAAAATAGCATACTTAGCAAGTGTATTTATGTTGACAATAGCATTTGAAAAGGAATTATTGCAAATATGTTTTCATTTATATGGGGATCTAGATTAAACATAGTAAAAAGAGGAGTTTTATATATAAAGAAGAATGAGGTTTAGGGTTAATTAACCCAGTGGTATACACTACTACATTAAATTTGTACAACGTGTTAAAGTGGATAATTGAAATAGATGAAAGATTAGTAGTAAGACTGTATAAATGCAAGTGTGATAAATATCTGGGTATGGTAAAAAAAAGAGTATATAAATGAAGAAATAAAATATTACTAAGAAAAAATATGTTTGTGGAAAATAAAAGTTGATGATATAGAAAAAGACAGAAAAGTATGGTATAATAATGCAGTGATAAAGTATTACTATGTAAAGCCATGGGAAAATCTAACAGATGAAAATAATTAAAGCTATAAAAATAAGAAGCAAGTGGTGTAATCCAAAAGTAGAATGTTATGATTTTTTTGTGGAGACTGGTGGTAAATAAATTGCTATTAAAAGGAAATATGCCATATAAAAAGAAAAGTGATAGACTATGTTTACATTGCAAAGAAGAAACAACTATGGAACACTTGTTTTTGAAATGTGAAAGAACAAAAAAGTTATGGGGAAAACATTGTAAAGATTTCTTTGAAGATATAAAAGAAGTGGATAAAATAAACATGGGTATGATTAAATACAGATATTGTAAGAATAGAAGTAAAGAATATGTTAAAAGAACAGATTAAAAATATTTTATATTATACGGAATGAAAGAATCAATTAAGTTATGTTTAATGGTAAATGGATATTTGTACATATCTAAATATTTGTAAATATGTAAATATTTTGTAAATAAGAGTTATTTTTGTATATAATTAAAGGACCCCTACTCTTTTCAGTAAGTGCCATGGAACTTTTACATCCATCTGAGCTGCAACCATCTCAAGCAGATGTGATCTCAGTTTAACATATCCGAAGAGTGCAGCATCCCTCCCCTCCCCCCTTATGCTGCACTACACTGTCAGCAATTCATCCACCTGGTGTGGAAATACAACCTACAGCATTCTTCAGCATAGGCAAGTGTACTACCTATTTTACCACTGACAGTGCATTTAAGATTTCATCCTCTCAATTTACTTTCTGTATTTTCCATGCCACTAGATGTTCACCACTCACCACCAAATACAGGTTTATCTGTTTCATGAGCACAGGATGACAAAACAGTTGCTCACCTATTTAGCTGCTGACAGTGAAGATGTTCCAGTAAACAGATTATTGTTGTCTAAGTGACTTTCTTAACTCTTGTTTAGTCAAAAAAAAAATAGAGCAGATCATTGTCTAGTGCAACTAAGTAACAGATGACTCTGTGTGTGTGTGTGTGTGTGTGTGTGTGTGTGTGTGTGTGTGTGTGTGTGTGTGTGTGTGTGCGTGTGTGTGTGTGTGTGTGTGTGTGTGTGTGTTGAGGGGTGATGCTTCTAGCGTTTGCTTCTGAAACGTGTGTACATAATGGACATCTGTGTTTATCCACTTACTTGTTGCTGCTGCACACTTTCATAAGCAGCACTTGGACCTGCGCTTCAAGAGAGTCATCTTCTTTAAGGCAGCTTTTCACCAAGGAATTCTGCATGGAACATGCCCTCTTTTGCTATTCAGGCTTCTTCCTACAGCCATTGACTTGGCCATGAGGAAGTTATGGCTGAAGCCCAATACCAGTGAGTCAGTACCTTACAAACCATATAAGATTCTCAGAACCATCCCCCATGAGACATAGCTATCCTTTATCTATCCAGTAAGGAATTTAAGACCAATGACAGGTTAGAGAAGTGGGTGTATGCTTCAGAGGCATATGTATGCTCTTGGAACCTTGAACTACTCCTCTCATATTATTTGTTTCCTGTGAAATCTGACCTAGCAGGCACTAGTCTCTCTGAAAAGACCTCCTTCATTCATTTCCTGAAATCAATTGGAGACTGCTCTGAGCACAATGTAAATATTACTAACCTCTTCATAAGGCTCGTTCATAATGCAGCTGATGAAGCAGCATGTGCTGTGAGAGTAGGCATTGGTATGAGGCTGCATGCCTAGCTTTGCTTTTGTGACTTTGGGGACCACTTTAAGTCATCCTTTGCAAATACCCCCATGATGAATCATCCTTGTTTGTTCCTTATATGAGGGACAAGATGCAGAAGTGTGAGCAGTATGGAAAAATGCTTAGTGCCATGGGAGTCAGATTTGAAACCTATAATAGTAAGTAAAAGGGGCCCAAATTTCTGTGGTTCAGGAAAGCCAGGCATCAACCCTTTGAATCCACTTCTGACAAGAGCAGCCAAGGCAAATGAGTCCCTTTTAGCAGACACATGCTCGTAAGGTGAGAATGACTGCAGAACCAGGGATATCATGGAACTTTCTCTAACAAGTAACTGTACTGTCTCTGCAGGGCTGCCTAACTTATCCTCTGTGGAGGCAGTCCAGGCTCATGTATTCTTCTGCATAGATGGCCATCAAATTGAGTACTTACACACCTCAGGATAACATCCGGAGGTTATACAATTCCCTTTTCCCAGCCCTCCATCAGATAAGACTGCAGTCTCTGGATGTGCTCCCCACCAACAAAAGGCAGCCAAAAGAAATTCTGTTTTTGATTTATTCACAAAGCGCCATCCAGGAAGTTGCACCAGATTGTACAAGATCAGGATTTTTATTCAAGATTCTTTTTGATTCCAAAAAAAACAGGAACCTCAGGCCAGGTCTAGACCTCTGCCATGTAAACAGCTATTGAAAGAAAACACAGTTCAGGATGGTCGTGGTGCAGTCAATTTTGCCTTGCCTACAGTCAAAGGATTGGATGTGCTCGGTTAGTCTTGAAGATGCCTATCTCTACATCAAAATAGCCAAAGCCTCTTGAAGATGTCTGTGTTTCTGCCTGGAGACCAGTCACTTTCATTTCAGGGCACTGCCTTTTTTTTTCACCACAGACATAAAGGTGTTCAGCTGTGAGGGATTTGAGTGTTTCCATATCTAGATGGCTTGCTTTTTGCTGCCCCAATAAAGGAATCATTGGTTAATGCCAGAGACCACTTGCTCCAGCTCTGTCTGTCCTTGAGCATATCCATAATCTATGAGAAATCCATTCTTCAACCAACACAGGCTATTCATTTCGTTATATGCCACCTAGACACAATGAAATGTATACTGTCTCTCTCTCTGGACAAGATTCAAACACTTAGGGGCTCCATTCAAATTCTTCTCCACTTTGACTGTCTACCAGCAGCCCCTGTTCTCAGAGTTCTAGGTTTGACAGCCTCCTCCATTTTGATGGTATGGTTTGCTCATTTTCATATGAGGATTCTTTTTTTTTTTTTTCCTTTTAGAGAATTTTGTAAACACCTATATTGATTTATCACTTTATACATAGGCAAACATACATTTATATAAAAGAAAAATTATAGCAACATGTTCCTAGTTAAAAACATCATCCATGGCGTGTTTTTTCTAGGTGTTATTAATCCAACATTACGTAAATTGCTGAATTCCTGCCTTCCCTTAAATCTCACACCTCCAAAACATTATTCTTCATGTGTTGTTTCCACAATTTCCATTTTTTCTATGTAATTTACTCCTACAGTTTTCTAAACATACCACTTCCAGTTCTTTTATCTCTGCTGCAATATTCAGTACTTCAAATACAGCAATTTTAGACATTGCTTTCCATTTTCTAGTAATTGTTTTGGCAACCACCAGAATTAGACTTAAGAAGGCTTTACTATGTCTAAGCAATTCAGATCCTGAAACCCAGCTCAAAAAAAAAAAAATCTTTAGTTACACCCGTTTGATAACCAGTGTTTCTGACAGACTACTCTGTAGGGAATTTTTAAGTCTGCCAACTCGTTAGACTTCAAAAACATATGTTCTCAGTTAGCTCTTTCTTCCCAGTCAAGCCTGTAACATTTGACATCCAGGAAAAAATTATTTGGAGACTGCGCAGGGTATAAAAATACCTACACAAGCACGACTAAGCAAAAATCTTAGACTTTGTTGCATACTTGAAACCCATACATATGTCCTTCCATTGTTTCCTTGTGAATTGTATATCCAGTCTCTTTTCCCAAACTTTTCTAATGTTCTCTGACTGATTTCTATAGTTATAGTGCAGTATTTTATATGCCCTATTAATTATTCATTTTAACAGCAGCTTTTGTTCTAGAGTCAACTAAAAATTCTACCAGAGCAGATCTTTCAATTAGGATTATCATAATCCCTTATACTTTGCCTGTACTCTGATATCAATCCCTGATAGGGAAGGTAGTCTCTAGCCTGCAGTCCAGCTGTCTTCCTGGCCTCTTCCATTCTGTTACCTTTCTCTCTCTAGTTATTTGCTCCCTATACACTGGTTCCTTTGTAAGTTTTCTCCAGTAAATTCCAGCCCCCTATTGCCTATTCTCTGTATATTGCCTATTCTCTGTACCCCTTTGTAAGTTTTCTCCAGTAAATTCCAGCCCCCTGTTGCCTGTTCTCTGTACCCCAAATTCCAGTCATCCCTATCAGCAAAATCTCCTTTCTCAATTCTCACATTGGCTTAGTTCTTAGAATAATTTTTGCTACTTTATGAATATAGTATTATGTATGGCTGTTATTCTCCTTAACGATATGCATCCAAAATCCACCCCCTTATTTCTTGAATATCCCCCATTTCATCATCATCCCTTTCAATTTTAAATTATAACTTTCTGCTTCTGTTATATATGTGAGCCTTAACTGCGTAGCTCTAAAATATTCCTTCAAATCAGGTAATCCTAAACCATCTTCTTCTGTTGCAAGGATCAGCTTATCCCACTTAACCAATGCCCCCTCCAAGATTAATCCTTCAACTGTTTAATTATTGTCCAGAACTTCTGTTCTTGTTGATAAAAAATGCCTGACCTGTACATAAAACTAAAGGGACTAAAAATATTTTCGCAGCTTCCATCTTGCTATCCATATCCATAAACAAGAGCTTCGAGTTTCTCAGTTTTTATATTATCTTTTAGTTACTTCCAGCATATCCTTAGCTGCCATAACAGTTATTTTTAATCCATACTTTTAAATATTTCATTTTATTGTGTCCCCATAAATATGGATATTGCTGGACCAGTTCATGTGTGAGTACATAGTTTACAACTATAGCCTTTGTTTTACCTTCATTCATTTTATTTTATCTTCTGAAAAGATTTGCATCTGTCTGAAGATGCTCCACAACACCGAGATGTCCTTTTCTGGTTTCATCAGGTACAAAATAATACTGTTTGCAAATAAAGCCATCTCTTCTTGATTACCATAGCATTTATATCCCTGAATTTCTGAGTCACTTATTTTCTTTGTCAGTGGCTCTAAATGTAAAGCAAATCACAAAGGGAAAGAGGACACGCCTGCCTACCTGGTTCCTCTGTTCAGACACAGCTTGTCAACGAGGAACCCTACCACTTTAATTTATGCCTCTGATCCCTCATGTATCCTCCTAATTAACCTTATTGCATCAGGAAATGCAAATTCTTCCATTACCCTATTCATAAAGTCCCAGCTTACTCTGTCAAATGCTGTCTTTGCATAAAGACCCACTAACAACAGTGGTGCTTGCTTGCATTCTTCTTCCCTCTTGGTCCTAATTGCTATGTTAATGCTGTCAGATGTTTTCCTCCCCTCCACAAAACACATTGATTCATAGCTATCAGTTTTGTCAACATCTTTGCCAATCTTTTGGCTATTGTAGACATAAACACTTTATAATCCTGGTTCAAAATTGAAATGGGCCTATTTGAAGCTGGGTCTTTACCATCTTTAGGTATTACAGTCACCACAGCTTTCTTCCAGGATGTTGGTGCTTCCCCTCACTTTAAAATACTGTTAAGACCTTCCAGATTTTTATCACTTTCTTCTCTCTTAGCATCCAGACTTCCACAGGAATACTGTCTATTCCCGAAGACCTTCCTGCAGATTGATTGTATGTCATTGTTTTTTTATCTCATCTTCTCCTGTCTTAACTGTTAATTGTTGAGCCTCATCTAACTTTAACCTTTGCATAATTAAATCTTCAATAAATATTTGCATTTGTGCTCTTTCGTGATTTCTACATTTCTCTACTTTACTCTTCACAAAATGTCCAAAAATAGCTCTAATACCTCTACAGGATCCCTGATTATATTTCTTGTTTTATGCTCCCAGCATTTGGCAATAACCCTTTCTACTTTCTGTTGCCTGTGTCATTGTGCTAAAAGATTTTGTGCTTGGGAGTTATCAAAAAGCAGCTACTTAACAGCATCTTTCTAGACTCATGCATACTATCCAGATACTCCTTTTTCCCCCTTTAGCTTTCTGCATTTCCACCTCTTTTTTTCTGTGAGATTCCTATTATTCTGCAATATTTTACCCTTTGTCAGCCCCTCTAAATAGTTATCATTACTTCTTAACCATATCTCTTTTTTATTTCTACGCTATTTTAAACTCCACATTCATGTTATCCCACTCATTAGCTATATCTTATGAAAAAAAACGTCTTCCCTAATAACTCTTGAATAATTTCTGCTACCCATTCCTTAAATTCCTGTCTTTTTAGCAGGTACGTGGAGAAGCGCCAGCGTCTCACTTTTGATTTATTGCCCTGCATTATTATCTTAGTTGTTATTGGTGTATGATCTGAAATAGTTATTGGATGTGTGTTAAAGCTTTCAATTAAATGCACATGTGTCTGTGCAGTGTAATTTCTGTCTAGTCTAGCCCAGTAATTTTACCTTGGGGAATAAAGTATAAATTCTGAGTTCCTACTTCTGAATTCATGTCTTCCATACCAAATATTTTCTTAAATTTCCTCAGAAATCTACCCTCTTTTTTATTATTTTCCATTCTAGGTCCCCTGATACATTTTCACTGCTGCTAATCAAGTTGCATTCCCAACCTATAAATATTCCCTGCTGGCATCTTTTATTACTCCCCAAATTTTCTTAAGCTCCATAATATAAATTTTAGGTGGAATGTAAATACATGCCTGCAGCCTCTAACTACCACAAATCCACCATTATCATCATTTTTCCCTTTCACTATTGTTCCTTCTCTAGCAATTAGTGTAAGTACTTCCCTTTTTCTTTATCCCTGATACTCTGCTGAATCCATCCATCCTGAAATTCTTTCTTTCTCAAATTTAAATGCTCACTTCTTTCCAAATATGTCTCATTCTGTATTTCTCAGTACAATTCAATACCCTATTTGCCTGTATCTTTGAGGCCATTCACATTCCAAAATAATATGGATAGTGTAACAATTATGATAAATTATTTTCACCTGTTAGATATACATATATGTATCTATATGTATATATATATATATATATATATATATATATATATATATATATATATATGTATATATGTGTGTGTGTGTGTGTTTGTGTGTGTTTGTGTGTGTGTAGATATATATAGTTATGTCTATTTCTAGCTTTTGTTTTACATGCACCCACTAATGTTTGCCGGGTTGATCTTTTATATGGTTGTTTCTTGCCATCTCCATTTGAACCTATATTACATTTTAAAAGACTTTTTGTTTTATGAAAACCCTCAAAAACACCCCTGGAACACCACAATAAGCTATTAAATTAAAAAAAACACATACAACTTTGTACATATTCAAATAATGAAGTTTAACCCACCTATTTGGAGCAGTTGTCCCAAATTGACAGATGTGGCCACAATGATTACCTAACTTAGAATTAAGGTAATCCATGGTAAGGCACATGTTACAGCCTGTGCTAGTAATTGCTGTTTATTTTTACCTTATCTTTATTCCCCTTCCAGATGTGAAAAACAGCTTGTATGCTTTCAGAAAACATTAACTTTTAGGCTTAAAAATGTTTTTATTGCCTACCCCTGTAGTCAGTTTTTATAAGAACAAAATGTAAAGCTGCCCTCAGCTGCAAACTTCTCAACTCACATTGAACATGTATTTGCTTAAGGAAAGCTTTTCATTACATTCAGTGTTCTCTCTTATTTACTTGCTTACACAAAAAAAATTGTCATTAGATTAAGTCAAAGGCCATCATTTAGACATTCACCTATGCAAAATTAAGAGAAAACACAATTCTAAATATGTATTTTAATCTGTGCACTGTTATACGCCACCCCCCCCCCCCCCACCTCAGCAGCCCAAGATTACAGCATGTTGATTTAAACATGCTTTTGTCCTGGCTTTCTTCTTTTTACTTTGTAATGCCTACTTTTGACTGTGGTGGTGGTGCTGCGGTAGCGTTGTCGCCTCACAGTAAGACGTTGTCCTGTTCGATTCTCAGCTAGAGGGTCTTCTGTGGGGAGCCGAAAGACACAACAACTTTGTAATGCCTACTTTTCTTAAACTTGAAAATAAGAAAGAAGTATCTTTATCACATACACAATTAGTGAAAGAAGTATCTTTATCACATACACAATTAGTGAAACTGTCCTACTACATAACATGCAAGTTATGTCATGAAATGTTTCATACAAGTACTGTTAACTAATATTGTTCTTATAGTCATTTTTTTTCATTTCCTTTTAGAGACATTACATACATTAATGACATGAAGTGGGGTATATGCTTTTCAGTCCCAGACAAGTTTAACAAAGTCATCAAAAGTCCAATCCTTCCACTTTTTCTTGTAAAGCCATATTTCACAAATGTGATTTATGCTTTATAATTTCACATTTATTCACTAATTTCAGTGTTGTTGGTCTTCTTCCTGTTCATGTCACTCTTCAAAACCCTAGACTTCCCCTGTTCTTCCAGTCAACTCTTGCACTTTTTTCTCTCTCTCAAGCATTTTCCTTTGGAACATTGGAAAGGTTTCACTAGTAAAGTTTCTTATGCACCTTATCATCAGAAAAATATGAAGCAGAGTCCCTGTCTGTTTAATGATTCACTTTGTGTGGCCAAACATTTGTATTTCCATCCTGGCCAGTTCCACATCAATAATTACTTTGATCATCCAGGAAAAATATTCTAAAGGCAGCTCGATACAGCAGCTTGAATCTCACACCTGCTTCTTGACATTCCCTGATTGATGGGATAAATGTGTTTCTGCTCGGACTGATGTACAGTGAATAATCATTTCCCACAAACACTCTACTGACTCCAGTTTTTAATACTCTACTCTTCTGCCACGGTTTTGTCAGGATCAACTATTTCTGCTGGTATGACTGCATCTTTACTAATACAGGTCTTTTCTGCTTTCTCGTGGCCAGGATTGGACCATATACACATTGTGCCTTTTCAATTAATAAATCTTGCTGTGGAGTATTAGTCTAGCTGCTTATTTGTGTTTTCATCAAATTAATACAGTCTCTTCCTTCCAGTTTCTCTAGTATGTCAGAAAATCAGATTTTCTCTGTATGCTCTGTTCTCTAACTCTACCATATTTTGAAACATCTCTTCTTGAGCACTCTCATACTCAGACAGCCTTTTCTTCATATTCTCCTCTTATATTAGCAGTTCTGTGAGTTCACCTGAATAGGTGTTTAAAGCTTCTTCCTTTTTCCCAGACTTTTATTTGAGTTGATATACTCATTCAGTGTTTTGTTTATTTTAATCAACTCTTTGTCTCTGTATGCTCTGTTCTCTAACTCTACCATATTTTGAAATATCTCTTCTTGAGCACTCTCATACTCAGACAGCCTTTTCTTCATATTCTCCTCTTATATTAGCAGTTCTGTGAGTTCACCTGAATAGGTGTTTAAAGCTTCTTCCTTTTTCCCAGACTTTTATTTGAGTTGATATACTCATTCAGTGTTTTGTTTATTTTAATCAACTCTGAGTACATTTGATTTATTTTGTCCTCTAGATTACTGGAAGCCATGTCTTGCACCAAAGCTGGAGCCTTCAATTGGTTTTTGCTGAACAACTGCAGGATTCTTCCCAGTCATTGTTTCTCTTCACATTTTCTAGCTGATTTTCTTTTAGGCTGTCTAAGTGGTTTCTTTGCTGGCAACCAGGCAGTGTACGTAAAGTCAAAGTAAACTTTATTGTCATTCAAATCAACAAATGCAGTGTATCACAGGATGAAATTTTGTTGCTTCAGGCTCATGTGCATTGAAAAACAGTTTTCACAAGAGGGTGAAGGAAGCATTTAATAGAAGAAAGTCTAGACAGTACAGATGTAAATATACACATAGATAACTTATCCACCACGATTTTTAAGATAGGATAGTAGCATAACATAATTCACTATTCCTGTACTTGTGCAAGTAATAATTTAGTTCAGATTGCATAACTTAGATAAATAGAATAATTTAATTCTATGACAGTAAAGACAATCATATTGCACTTGTGGAGTTCTCACACACTGAGGGAGTGTTGACATAATTAAGGTTAGTTGTCCAATAGTCTGATTGCTTAAGGAAACTATTCCTGAATCTTGATGTTGTACACCTGATGCCTCTGTATTGTTTCTCTGAAGACAGGAGGTGGAACAGTCCATGTGCGGGATGATACTTGTCCCTTATCAGTTTCACGACCTCACATGTGCAAGATGATACTTGTCCCTTATCAGTTTCACAGCCCTGCTGTAGCATCTGCAGAAGTAAAGGTCCTGTAAGGACTTGGGGTTTGATCCTGTGGTTTTCCTGGCCTGCTTTACAACCTTCTCTAGTGCCTTGTGATCTGCATATGAGCAGTTTCCATACCAGACTGTGATGTTGTTCGTCAATATGTTTTCAATTGTGGCCCTGTAGAAGGTCATGAGGCTGTGGGAGGGAAGGTTTGCTCTGCATAAACAAGATAATAAGCACGAAGGTCCAACCGGTCCCAAAACTCGATTGCTTTATTGCACAAGAAAAATTCACATTAACGCTACCAGTATTACACATACGTTTTCGTCGCCACAACTTCTTCAGATGAGTATGCTAACCTAGCCCATATTTTTAAATAACTTTCAATTAAGTAATGACCAATGAAATACTGCGGTGGTGGTGCTGCGGTAGCATTGCCGCCTCACAGTAAGACGCTGACCGGTTCGACTCTCAGCTAGAGCATCTTCTGCGTGGAGACATGCGTGAATGGGCGTACCTTCGTTGAAGGTTGTGCGTTAGGGCTGGCAACTCAGCTTGTAAAAATCAAGTGCCAATCATTAGCGGACCAGAGTTCCGCTATGGCAACCCCTAACCGGGAAAAAGCCGAAAGACACAACAAAATGACCAATGAAAATCCTTAACCCTTTTGTATAAAATGTATATCGGAACAATTCATTCATTTAAAATACCTTTCACATACAATTAAATATACATATTTGAACTTTAAATGAACATTAAATAAATACATTGAATAAAAACACTCATTTAATTTCATAATTCACAAATAAAACATTTTTAACTTGAATAAAATGCATATTAATCTTGTGTGTCATGACGCCATCTAGTGGACAAATGTTAAAATCACATATTATACTTTTAATGTTTAAAACCTAATATTTAAATAATTTATATTATATGTTAGTCTAAAATCCATATTTATTTCTTTATCATTATAAGCTCAGTCTATAATTTAGCAGCTCTGCATAGTCTCCAGAGGAAGTGGAGACATTGTTGGGCTCTGTTTGTTGACCAGCTTAGGTCATCTGAGATGTGCATCCATAAGAATTTGCTGCTTTTTACCCGTTCCACTGCCGTACCACTAATGGTGTTGGGTGCATTGGGACCCTTGTTTCCTCCTGAAGTCACCAACGATTTATTTTGTTTTGTCAACATTTAGTGCTAGGTTGTTGTTGGTGCACCATCTGGTGAGTTGGTTCACATCCTCTCTGTATTTCTCCTTGTCATCACTTCCAATGAGGCCGATCACAGTGGTATCGTCAGCAGACTTCATGATGTGATTTGTCTGGTGTTTTGCAGAATAGTCATGGGTCAGTGTTGTGAAGAGAAGTGGACTTAGTACACAATCTTATGGGACCCCTGTCTTCAAGTTGATGTATCATGAGTGGTTCTTGCCAACTTGGTTTGTGGCCTGTCTGTCAGAAAATCGAGGATCCAGTTGCAGAATGTATTTTCTATGCATAGTTGACTTAGTTTAGACAACAGCTGCTGTGATATTACAGTGCTGAAGGCTGAGCTGACATCTATGAACAGCAGTCGTACATAGCAATTTTCGTCTTCAAGATGGTTCAAGGTGTGATGTAGTGCCAGGATATAGCTTCCACGGTAGAGCGATTTGGTCTGTAAGCAAATTGTAAAGGATCAAAAGATGCAGGCAGACAAAATGGTATATCCTCTTTGCCTATCCTTTCAAAGCATTTCATCACGACTGGTGTGAGTGCGATGGGTCAGTAGTCATTTAATGTGAATGGGGATAACTTCTTTGGCACTGGAATGATGATGGCAGACTTGAAGCATCTTGGCACACTAGCCTGTCTGAGAGATGTGTTGAAGATGTCAGTGAAGATGGGTGCCAGTTGATCTGCACAGTCCTTGAGTAGCTGATCTTGGAATCATGTCAGGACCTGCTGCCTTAATTGAATTTACTAAACCTGGTAAATTTACTGGCCCTTATCTCTCAGTTTTTTTTTCACACTGCAAAAGCTGAAATTGAGCTGTTGATCAGTGTGCAGCCACCTTGGAAGTGCTTTCATTTAATGATTCTTCATTGGCCGGTAAGGGTTCAGAGGTCTTAAGTTCCACAGCAGCTCTTCACCCCCATTTATAATAATGAAAATGTGCAAGTAACAGCTGTGATAGTGGCTAACTTCACCTGCATTCATTCAGGAAGACCCTTTGTTCTACCACCACCTGCAGCAGTTGTATCCATGGATGCTTCCTCTTTGGAATGAGGGACATTATAAGGGGAGGATAGTCCAAGAATTATGGATTTCTGAAGAGGCCAACCTTCACATCAGTGTCTTGGAGATGTAGGTAGTTCTTGCATTGTAGGAACTGTAGGACTTCCTGCATCTAGGTGAAAACTCTAACCAAACTGACAGCATGACAGTGGTTTGGTAAATCATCAAACAGGGATGAGCCAGAACATACCCTTTGTGCTGGGAAGCTATGAGAGTGTGGCAATGGGAAACTGTTTTACACCACTTTCTAATAACAACACACATTCCCAGGAAGGTCACTTACCTTGCCAACAGACTCTGCAGATCTGTCTGGTTACTTATGAGTGGGCTCTGAATCCACTGACAGCACTTCAAATAGTCAGAAACTGGGAACAGCATTGCTACAGTCTCTTTGCTTCTCCACCAAGTGCAGCAGCTTCTTTGCCATGATTCCCCCAGAGGAATACTCACCAAGATATGCTCAAGTTGAACAATGGTCTCCCGGGCTTCTTTATGTATACCTTCCTTTGCGCTTAATTCCCAGATTTCTGTAGAAAGCAATCAGATGCCAAGTCTCTGTAATTCTCATTGCCCAGGCACAGGCAAAGTTGATTTCCCTTCTTAAGGCTTTACCTTGGAGAACTCCATTGGATCTTAGATCCCAGGCAAGATTTGCTATTCCAACTCATCTGGAAATCCTCATCCAGCTCTACACAGCTTCAGTCTAACTGCATGGTTTCTCCAATTCCAGTGATGAATTCCAACCTTGTCTAGTGATGTATCAAGATCCTATCAGCTTTCCAGAAGGAATCCATTCATAAACTTTACTATGGTAAGTTGAATCATTTCACAATTTGGGCAATAGCACAAAACATTGACCCTCCCACTGCTTCTGTTCCAGACATTCTGTGATAACTGGCAAGCATGTTTGACTCAGGTTCCAGTTTTTGTACCACTGAAGTGCAGTTAACACCTACCTTAGATTTCCACTCTGGTTATGAAACCTGCTCTTTGGCTTCTTAATTAACTCTGCCAAACTGTTCAGAAAGGTGTTATCCCCCCTTATCCCACAATTAGAGAACCCTTGTCTCCATGGGATCTCAGCATTGTGCCGGAAACTTTAAGTTGTTGAGTGAACCATCTTCTGCACCTTTGAAATTTTTCTGAAAAACTTTGTTCCTGATTGCTATTACTTCTGCCAGAAGAGAATGTGGCGGCTGGTGACTTCAAATCAAAGGGGGGCTGCAGGAGACAGCTGGATGGGTGTGGCCAACAAGATGGGGTGTGGCCAACAAGACGGGGTGGCTATGGTGCAATGGGATCAATGCTTCACATACTTATTTACATGAAATAAATGCTCAGTCAGGATGGCACATGCTGAATAGTCTACACAGCACACATTGTTACATACACACAATGGTTTGAACACTTACCTAAAAGTCACAACAAACAAAAACACTGGCCCATGTACTTTGGGACTAAGGCGAGGGCATGTCTCTATGCCTTAAACTTAATATAAACTATCTTTTAGGTCATGCAAACTCAGAGAAAATGTAGACAGTTGAAAAAAAAAATCAGACCCTAAAGAAGGATACAGTCTGTGACCTTGGTAATGACAATGTATTGAAACTTCAAGAGCAGGAAACATTCAATCTTTCTGTGTCAAAATGTCAATATTCAGTAAAGCACAACATGACAAAGCACAAGTTTCCCAAATATGATATGCTGTGCAGTAGTACTGCAGTTACTCATATGATCTCTGTCTTCTGGGGCTTGTGATAGAAACAAATCATTTTGTAAAAAGACTTTAAATAGATGCATTTTACAAAATGAACTCCAAATGGCCAAATATAGGTTAATAAAACTCCCATCAGCATTGAATGCTGACCAAGAATCTCTTCCATTGCATTCTCCTCAGGCTACAACAAATTAACTTTTATCTTGCTGTTCCCACTCAAAAGTAAGATGTAGAAATTATTGTTACTCATACTTGAATGGTTTCTGAGGGCACATTACCATATAAATGCAATCTCTAGCAGGCCAAAGAAAATAAGAACACATGAAAATTGACACCTCAGGATACTTTCTGAAGAATGTTTAAGTGTACAAGATATCTGGCATTAAAACAACAATAAAACAACATGACAACAGTAATGTGTGGATGACTGCATTCTGCTGATGGGGGAATCTTTTTTTCTTTTGGAAGACAGCATTTAACTACATGCTAAATGACTATAAAATGAAATATAGGTTTATGGTGTTTCAAAGTTAACTTAATTTGCAGTAGTATAAAATGATCGAGTAGTTTCCTGCAGAGATTTTCAAAAGTATTAATTGCAATATTCATAGCAATATCTGTGCAACACCATTAAACTTTTTTAAATTTCTTAGAAAAAAAAATATCACAATTCTGAGAAGCCACTGAAGCTCAGGTCATCTTAGCATAGCAATTATTTAATGAAAGTTGTTGTTCAGCTGTGAGTTTAACAATACAGGAAAAATGGCAGCAAGCTTCATGTTTAGTAAACAAATTAACAGTAAGATTCTTTGAGCCTCAGAAAATGATGAGAGGCTATATAACAAGGGCAGAAATGTCAGTAAGAGGGAGAGTTGTGCACAGCATATCCAAATGAACTCCTTGGATGATCACAGAAAGACAGAAAGTAAATATATGAGTTCCATAAATGAAAGACTGGCAGAAGTGACTGTTTGAAGAAAACTTATTTTTCCACTTCGCACACCCTTATGTTGTTGCAGTCTTAAGCCCAGTGGCACCTGTAATGTGTGCCAAATCCCATCTCACTCCTCTCTTTATTCTTACATGTAATCACTTCATTATTATGATACACTAGGTTTATCACCTGGCCCTCCTTATACAGGACAGTCCCTATTTGGGCAGTTGTGTTTGGTGGGAAAAAATACATAAAAATTGGCAACGTCCTAAAATGACAGGGCAAAAAACATTTATGAAGTTTTCAGTAATGGTGACACAAAACCATTATTTTGTATCCGAAACACCTTAGTATCATAGGAAACAACTGAAATCTCTACAGGACTGAGCAATTATTTTGGCAAAAAAGTAAAGTCCAGTCATTCACAGTGGTTGTATGTTTTGTCATGAAAAATCTTACATTTCTTTAAAAAAATGTCCCTGCCTACTGTCCACTGTGAAATTCTGTGTTGAACAAGCCCATCACTGAAACTTAGTAAACTTTATGTACCCTTCCATTCATATATTCACAAGCACTAGTTGCAAATTCCAATACTTAGAGCTTTAACCCCTTTGCCAGTGTACTTTTGAAGTGTTCAGTTAATAGAAGGACCTGGTATCATGCTACAAAGTATCTATAGATGTAGAAAGTGTAACACAGATTACACAAACCACAAATAAATCGAAACACAGTTGAAACATTACCTCTCTGAACATCTTACATGCAAATGACAAATCACTGACCATATCATTTAGATGTTCATTCTTCCTTATTGTTTTTTACTGGCTACCCACTAAAATTCTCTGGCTAGCCTGTATAACTCAGTCCTTCCCCTTTATTCTCTTCTGTTTGACTTCCCCTCCAGTCATTCATATTCATGTTCCTCCATTTTAAACCCACATTACACTGCACACTCTTCCAACTTACTGGCCATTACCTTTTGCCTTCATCATACCTTCCCTCTTCAAACTCTTTCTTACTTGTTTTACTCTTCACTTTACCCACCAATTGTTTTATACTCGGACCATATTTCTTGAAACATAACATTTCTAAGTTATAACCCCTAAGCCTTATGATTCTTGGCTTGAGTGCCTTCTGTGCAGAGTCTGCATATCCTCCCTGCATTTGTGTGGGTTTTCTCTGGGCACTGTGGTTTCCTCCCACGTTACAAAGACATGCATCTATAGCATTTCTCCCCGGGCCTCTGCTGAAAATTGACTTTGTTCCAAGTCAGACTTTCCTGGTATATAAACCAAAGCAACTCACTGAAACTTATGAAAAGCGCTGGTAATGTCAACAATAAAGGATGGTGCGTAGAAAAAGTAATCCACTTCATATAAAGTTGGCAACTTGTTTAAAAGTTCATTAGTCAACGTAGCGCACTCGTATTAAACCTCTTTAGTGAGCAAAAACATTTAATGAGCAAAACAAATAAACGTGAAACGCTACAAGCGTTTTTCTTTCTGAGAGTAACAGAACTTCTTCAGACAACAGCCAGTACAAGTGCAAATAGTCATTAAATAAACTTTTCAAATTTAGTGCAAGTACTTCATTAACTAATTAATAGCATTACAGCCTCCATTTAAAGAGACAATACACGCTATTAAGCATTACTGCAACAAAAACAAGTTTTCTTAAAATACCTAAAGTTCAAATACTCATTTTACCTAAAAAACACATAATGTTGTATAATATTAACAGTATTTATAAAAAATATATGATATGTAAAGTATAAAAACTTGTAATTTAAAAACATAGTACCTAAGTGCAACCCTTATTAAAAACCTTTTCTTATATGTACTAACTTAATTAAACTAAGCAATAGTTGTTTAAAAATATATGATAGTACATAACCCTATTACTTATTAAATTTGACCATACTAAAAACATCCTAAAAACAGGGTTGTACTTACAATGTGGCAACCATCCCTCCCTCCCGTCATCCAGATTGCCATCTGTAGGACATTTCAAATTATTTCTGCTTACAGCTGTAAAAAAAAAAAAAACTTGCCTTTATTACTTGGCAACAAACCTGATCTGAGGTAGATTCACATACTATAGCATTTTGGGAATGTGGTTTAAAGGGGCTGGAGGCTAGAACACTAGTTTTACTGGCTGGATCTGCCAAACAACTTGAGGACCCATCAGTCATATTCGAATGACATGGATAAAAGCCCCCAGTTTTATGATAAGTACATAACTACTGTTTTCCCTACAGGTGATTGAGAGACACTTGATCTGGTTTTAACTGTTGGAACACAACTTGTTGAAGTCACCTGTTGTCATGGATCAATGGCTAGAGCGCTAGCCACAGTGAGCTGTCTGTCTGTATACCTTAATGAGGTTGTTCTACTTTCTCCACTGCTGTGTGACGAGCAATATTATACAGAATTTGGTTGGGGACTTGGGATGTGTAGGAGAAATGTGTTTGGCTAACTTATGATCAAGCAATGTTTATTTGAATGATCATCAGTCAGTTGTGAATTTCATAGGGGAATTTTATATATGTC
Organism: Protopterus annectens; assembly: GCF_019279795.1. Taxonomy (NCBI): domain Eukaryota; kingdom Metazoa; phylum Chordata; order Ceratodontiformes; family Protopteridae; genus Protopterus; species Protopterus annectens. The sequence goes on along the minus strand of NC_056746.1, from coordinate 515,255,299 downwards.
TATCTCTCTCTCTCTCTCTCTCTCTATATATATATATTATATATATATATATATATATATATATATATGTATTATGTATGCACAATGAAATGTGTATTAATGCATATATGCATGTACATGTGTGTGTGTATATATCTATATATATCTATATCTATATATATATATATATATATATATATATATATATATATATATATGGGGTCTACACCTAATAAATGAAAACCCACTTACCCGACTTTAAGACCAAGACGACTTCACCGAATCCTCATTTGAATGAACATTCAGAACGCCAACTGAAAACTCCAGGTAAGTAACCACTTGTACATACCCCAAAACAAAATAAAAACCGAAGCAAATTCAACCCACCCATGCGGTCCCCACATCCCCCCTAACTAAATATAACAAATCCGAGATCGCACTACAGTAGAGAAAGGGACAAAGTTCACCAAGGTGGCCAAGGGATTACTTACCTGGAGTTTTCAGTAAGTGTTCCGAGTGTTTGTTCCAATGCGGTTTCAGCAAAGTCGTCTCGGTCTTAAGAAAGTAGAGTAAGTAGGTTTTCGTTCATTAGAAGTAGACCTCTATAAATATATATATATATATATATATATGTACACACACACACACACACACACACACACACACACACACACACACACACGTCCACAAACTATATATATATGTTAGAGCAAGAAATCTTGACAAAAACAAAAATAATTGTAGGACAAAGGCCCAAAAATAGGGACACATTTTAAAGGGTCTATATTATAACATTGACATTGCAAAATGTCAAATGTTATAATATCGACACCACTACATCAAAGCTGAAAATAGCGAAGCCACGGAACGTCGAATTCTTACCTAGGGCAAGATTTCGGTGGGACATTTCGTGGCTTCACTATTTCCTCCACTGTGGTGCCATAGTTATGGACCTTAGGGTGAGGGTTAAGGTAAGTGGATAGGTAGGAATGTGTGTATGGTTTAGTGTACGGTTAGAAGTAGGGTTTTGTTAAGTGTATGTGTGTGTATTAATTAGTTTGTTTGTGTTTAGTTTCTTAGGGTAAGTGTGCGATAGTTACAGACCTTAGGGTTAGGGTGCGGGTTAAGTTTAGTGGATAGATTGGAATGTATGTACGGTTTAGTGTAGGGTTAGAAGTAGGGTTTTATTAAGTGTATGTGTGTGTATTATTTAGTTTGTTTGTTTATAAGGTAAGTGTGCGATAGTTACAGACCTTAGGGTTAGGGTGCGGGTTAAGGTTAGTGGATAGATAGGAATGTATGTACGGTTTAGTGTAGGGTTAGAAGTTGGGGTTTCTTTAGTGTATGTGTGTGGATTATTTATTTTGGTGTGCTTGTGTTGTGTGTATGTTTCTCAGAACAGCAAATTTTTTCCCTGGGAAAAAATTCGCTGTTCTGAGTGTTCGATGTTATCACATTTAGAAATTCCAAGTTCGAGCTTATGGTGTTCAATATTTTGGAATTTTGATTATGTGATATAGACCTGTTTTAAATATTGCTCTTACAAGCTTAGAAAGTTGATAGAATAACAGGTTTTGCATTTTTTTTAATTTCTGTAAATGAATGAAGCCAGGAATCCACAAAAATGTTTAATTAAGCACTTTTGTGTCAAAATAGAAACTTCATTAGAAATTCTGATGAAGTTTCTATTTTGAGACGAAAGTGCTTAATTAAACATTTTTGTGGATTCATGGCTTCATTCTTATGGCTTTTTATCAGTTCTAGTGATAGTGGTGTTTCTAAATTTCTCCAAATCTTTTGGGTTTCTAATGCCACGACAGGAATGGACTCCATTCTTAAGTCAAAGTACGATTAAAGTTCATGAAATTAGTATTGTTTCAATCTTTGATGTCAGCCAAAAGTGCTCTTCCAGCACCCGCAATGTGCCCAGTAATGACTCCTTCTGGAATTCGTACGGGGTTACATATATTTGTAACATATCTAAATACAATTGTAGATTCTTTTAAGACCCATTGCTCCCACTACTGTTGGAACAGTCTGGGTATCTTTCTTCTACATTGCTGTCATTTCTGCCTGCAGATCCTGATATTTTATGACTTTGTGTCTGTTTGTATGCAAGACACTGTAGTCACTGGGTGTGGCATTAGCATGATTTTTTGAAGGATGTGAAGTCTGAAACTCAAATGACTGACATTATTTTCTAACTTCAGTCCTCATTGATTTGCTAGTGATTTGTCAGGAAACCACAAACTTTAGGAGAAGCAGACCAAAAATATGAGGCAAAAATCTGGACATGCTGTGAAAATCTGGACAACTGAGGTATGTTTAGAGAGAAAGTCATGGAAGGGAATTTGATAGAAGTAAGGAAATAAGTGAAGAAGGGAGAGTGAAGAGGTATAAGGAATGAAAAGGTACTTGTTCACATTCAGGAATACAGTTTATCCTAGTTTTGAGAAAGAACAAAGCCATATTTTAGCTAGGAAGTCTTTCAGAGTGGTTTTGAAAGGTGGGAGGGAGGATATTGACCTGACTACAGGTAAGGAGTTCCAGGGCTTTAGCAACCTTGTACGAGTATAGACAATGCCCAGCAGATTTGAAGACAGACAGGGGTTTTGGTCACTGGATTGCATTGACCAAATTTGAACATAGTTATGTAGAAAGTTTTTTTAGTGCTGGACAGGCAGATGGATGCTGGATAATTTTATAGGTGGTAAGAAGCTGTGTATATAGGTTCATAGATTAGTACTAAACTAACTGCCCTTTCAAGCCATTTTAAGCCTAGCCAGTTACTCCTTGTGAGACTCAAACCCTGCACCTTGTGTTTGTAAGGCAAACACCTTAACCATTAGGCCACCCTCCCAACATATGTTAGTTGATGAGGCAGCTATAACCAGTTCAGGGATTTTAGTGCTGTACAGTGGCGGGTTCCAAAAGGGGTGTTTGCTGCAAATTTAGCAAGTTTGTTATAACATTGGTCAAGTTTTAATTTTTGTGAACCCTGGAGGTTAGTAAGGATGGGAACACCATAAAGAAGTGTGGGAAGGAGGTAAGTAGTGGCAAGTGTAGTTTTAGTTGCATCAGTGAGAAGGTTTTTGGCTCTGTAAAGCATCCCTAGTTTTTTATGCGTTTTTTCTTTTGCAGTTTTATATATGCAGGTTGAATGTAAGCTTATCATCCACTATTACCCCTAATAATTTGCTATGAGAGGTGACTTCAGTGCTTGTATTATTAGGAGAGAGGATTTTAAATTTTGTTTTTTCATGAGATTTGGGGAGAAAAGTAGTAGTTTGGTCTTTTTTGGGTTGAGCACGAAATGAGAGTTATGAAGCCATATTTCAGTGGATGTTAAAGCTTCTGTGTAATTTTTTGGAGGTGTACCATGTTGCCAGATGTGCAATTGAGAGTGGAATCAGCTGTGTATTGTATTGGGGTGGCCTGTTGTGTGGATGTGTAGAGGGTGTTGGTGAAAATGTTAAAGAGGAGGTGACCAAGTATAGAGCCTTGTGGTACACCGGTGGTGACTGGGAGGTAAGGAGAGAGCATGGAGTGCCATTTCACTGACTAATAAATATTGGACAGGTAGCTTTTGAACCACAGAAGGGTGGGCTGAGTAAGTCCCAGTGAGGACATTTGCAGTATTATGACAGACTGTGTCGAAGCCTTTAGACAAGTCTAGAAATATGGATGAGACTTGTAGGTTTAGGGACCAAGTTTTGTGATGTGGCAAAGTTAGGATTTATGAAATAAGTTCTCTGTTGCTGTACAAGCCATTTTACTTATCTCTCAAGCAGAGACCATCCCATATTCCATATATCCATTAGTATTATTATTATTCGTGTCATTAGTAGTATTATTATTTTGTTTGCTTGTTTTAGTCTAGATTGCTGCTTCCTATCCATACATACAACTTTAACTTGTCATTGTGAATTCTTAACTGGAAGGTTGTACTGTAGTTAAGGCAAATCAAATAATTTGCAAGGACCTGATTAAGGCTTGATGACTGAAATGCATGGTCTAATCTTGATTAGATTGTAATAATCTTATGCCAAGGCAATTTATATCTCAGATACCCCAGTTTACAGCACTGTGTGATTGGTATTGTTATAGGTATTTGTAACTAATATTTTTATTTCCCCTATAATAAATGGAGACAAGGTTCCTCCTTTTGCAAATGTCTGGAAATATTGCTGTCAGAAGAGAGGCATTCATGACTGAAAGCAGTGACCAGACCCACCAGCTCATTTGCAAAATGTTTTTATGTCCTTCCATTCAGCATGCGAGGACCAGCAGATTTCTGTGTACATAATCTGGCCTACTGGTCAAGTGGTCATTTTCTAGCTATCAAAATAGGAGATCAGCATATACTTTAGAAGGCACCAAACTACCCATCTTAGAAGTTCCATGAAAGAATTTAAATTGTGTCACAAGAGTATTCAAGTATTCAGATACTTGTCAGGGGTAGCTGTATAATGGGAGTCAAGTTTATATAATGTTTGTCGTTTCTTTCTACAACTAATCTGAGCTCAAGATAAAAAATCACTTTCTTATTCAATTTAGTCTTTTTTAACCAGATATAGTTGAAATTTTGGATTTGCTTACAAAACGTTTTGCACAACTATTTTTGAGCGTTGTTGTAATTTAATTTCATGTACTGAGTGTGCGTGCTGCTTAATTTCATCTATTGTATAATTGCTTCTTAAATAGCTTAGCTGTAGGAGTATGAGGTTTCCTGCACAGCTGGTCCTTTCTGAGCTGGTAAAACTCTTTAACAGTGGCACTTTGCAGCTTGCATGGCTGTTCCTTTGAAGACTGTAATAGCTTTGTGACAGTAGTACTCAGCATCCTGCATGACTGGTACCGCCAGAATTGAACCTTTGAAAACAGTCATACCCAGCATCTTGTCCTGATGATGTAAGAGAGCTGTTTTATTTCTAAAACAGTGGTGCCAAGCATTTATTTATTATTTTTTAACCAGGTAGATGGGCTGATCTACTTAACTTTTTCAACATCCTGTTCCTATGTCTAGTTCTATGAGAGTTTATTAGATTATGTAGCAGTGGTAGCTAGCATTATGCATGACTTGTCCTGTGAGACCTCCTGCAGCTATGAATTAATGGTAGCCTGTATCCAGTATGACTGCTCCTGTGGGAAGTTTTACTTAGAAAGCAATGCTAACCAGCATCCTGCATGACTTATCTTTTTCAACATCCTCTTCCTATGTCTTGTCCTTTGAGAATTTATCAGGTTATGTAGCAGTGGTACATAGCAACCTACATGACTTGTCCTGTGAGACCATCTGCAGTTATGAGGTAATGCATGACTGCTACGGTGGGAAGTTTTACTTAGGAAGCAATGACACGGCATCCTGCATGACTTATCCTGTCAGAATTGAACCATTGCAACAGCTATACCCAGCACATTGCCCTGATGATATAAGAGGGAAGTTTTAGTTCTGAAACAGTGGTGCCAAGCATTTATTTATTATTTGTTAACCAGGTAGGTGGGCTGATCTACTTATCTTTTTCAACATCCTGTTCCTGTGTCTTGCCCTTGATCTACTTATCTTTTTCAACATCCTGTTCCTGTGTCTTGCCCTTGATCTACTTATCTTTTTCAACATCCTGTTCCTGTGTCTTGCCCTTGATCTACTTATCTTTTTCAACATCCTGTTCCTGTGTCTTGCCCTTTAAGAGTTTATGAGCTTATGTAGCAGTGGTAGCTCTAGCATCGTGCATGACTTATCTTGTGAAACATTTTGCAGTTATGAAGTAATGATACCCAGCACCCTGCATAACTGCTGCTGTGAGAAGTTCTACTTAGGAAGCAATAATACCTGGCATCCGCCATGATTGGTCCTGTGGAAAGTTGTACTTAGGAAGCAGTGATACCTGGCATTCTAAATGGCTGGTCCTGTGGGATGTTTTATGAAGGAAGCAGTGATATCCAGCATCCTGCATGACTGATACTTGGGAAGTTTTACTTTGAAAGCAATGCTACCTGGCATCCTACATCATTGGTCCTGTGGGAAGTTGTATTTAGGAAGCAGTGATACCTGGCAAACTGCATTGCCGGTCCTGTGGAAGTTTTACTTAGGAAGCAATATTACCTGGCATCCTGTATGACTGGTCCTGTGGGAAGTTGTAGTTAGGAATCAGTGATACCCAGTGTCTTTCATAGCTGTTCCTTTGAGTTGTTGTAGTTGGAAAGTAGTAATATCCAGTGTCCTGTGTGACTGCACCTGAGAGTTATTGTAGTTATAAAATTGTAACAGCTGCCTGCATGCTTAGTCCTGCGAGGTCTGTTGTAGGTCTGCATCACTGATAACCTTGTATACTGCATGGTGTGTCCAGATGGACTGTTCCAAATCTGAAATCCTGCTAGCAAACAGAATATTGTGCCTATTAACATTGTACTAGTTTGTTTGTTCATTTGTCTGTTAGCTGGGTGGGTGAACTGGTCAAAATATTGTTTTTAAGTCATGACACAAGCATAAGACACATGAAGCACAGGAGCAGAACATGAGCTTACACAAAATAAAGTCATAAAACAACTCATTGGCAGGTTTGATTTAAAAAACCTTCAAAGAATACTGTGTAAGATGATACTTGAAAGACTGTAATACATAATGAGACAGATATAGTTAAAGCACAGTGAAGAATTATAATTGAATTTGCATCTGTGAAAAAATATATAATCAGAGAAAATCCAAGAATGTTAAAGGCTTGTAATATACCAGAAGCCAGTAAATACTGCAAAGGTGCTTATATGTCTAATAATTATTGCTGTATGTTCACAAAGGACAGATGATTACCCCTTGTCCCTAAAGCAAGAAACGGAGTACAAAGGATTAGTCCAGATAAAATTACTTTAGCTAGCAGATCTAGGAGACTCTGTCTCTCTGATACCCTCCATGTGGGAGGAATAAAGACACCTTGTTGAAGTTTCCAGTATTTTGTTCAGTTAAGTAGGAAGATGGATGAGTGTTATAGTCTCTACACTTGCCTCTAAAACACTAACATCTGGAGCCTGAAGACAAATGCTGAAGCAATTTTAATTTGAAGGAATGATAATTCTGCTCTTTCCCAACCTGTAGGAAAGCTGATTCCATGATGCAAGGGCAATTTTCCTGAATGGTTTCCCTCATGTTACTAAGCTAAAAGTTGCCTTTTCAGCTTTATTTACTCTTGCTTCTTGAATTCAAAGTATGATATTATTTGGATGTTTCTAGCAAATGAGCAAGTGAAGGTCAGTATTACAAATGTAGAAGTTTGTGTGTTAGCGACACTGACACACGCATCAGAATAGCCCTCAAAGGAATAGGCAGCAATGTCCATGCAACATCATTTCCTCAGAACTAGATAATGTGGATGATATCTGAGTCAAGTAGTGCAAGTCTTCTTCTTTTATTTATATTTTGTAATTATTTATTCTATAGTGTATTTGCTCAAATGACAGAATAACATTCGGCATACCTTATAAACCATTGCTTAATTGTTTACTAGGTTATACAACTGATATGAAACAAACTACTGACAGAACTGCTCATCACTGTAAATCTTCTGCCTTCCACATTTCAGTGTCCCATTTCTGGCTTATGTTCTAATGTTCTGTTTGTTGTTTTTATTGGGAAGCCCACTCCTTCACAGTACCTTGCATAACAGCTCTTTCTAGCCGTCTCATCTATCCCTTCTTGCCTTTATTGGATCTCTGTTTTTCTGAACCTTTACCTGTGCACACCTAGCCCTTCCTGTTGTTAAGGCCCCTGCTGTACTATCTTGTCTCTGTTATACATGTAATGATGCCACAGTGGAGTGAGTACAGCGCCCCCACCTTGTAATGCACTTGCACTCGGTTACACATTATTCAGAGTTTCATTTTGCCACACTTTAAATATTCTGATTTATATTTCTTAATATTTAAATGGAAAATATCCATTTGAAAATGCAGTGTATACATTTGCAGAACATGGTACTGTCACTCCAAAGAAGTGGAACTGTCCATCATTATATTGTGGGGGGGAGGGGTTGAGAGGAATCAGAATTGGCGAAGCTATATTGTCTACAGTTTTATCCCAATTTAACCTTTGTTTCCACATTAGCTAAAATACTAGGTATTGTCTCACATACGTTTATTTACAGATTTCTCACTAAAGCCTCTACTGTTATGCACCCCTATTAGAAACTGGTACTTAAAAGATTTCTAGCGAAAAGTTATAACATGCTTACTGATAAATTGTAATAGCAACATTACTAATGCAACTATCAGCAGGCTCTGAACCATAGTGCCCTAAATTACAGTGGTAGTGCTGATACCTGCTGGCTTTCCCTGCTGATGTTGAGGATATGTACTGTACTGACAGACATGTGTCATTTTAAATTACAGCTGTCTTCTTTGTCTGAGGTTTGTCTTGCTGTGCTGTTACCGTCAGAAATGCGTATGATGCTAGTAAGTTCTTGTCAATATATAATTTTCCTTTAAGGTTTTTCACCAGAAGGGAATCATTATTTAATTGATTCCAACAGGATTAGCTAGCATGCATGTGGTGGTTGAGATATTCGCACACACACACTTCTCCAGGTAGGTGCATTTGACCAGTATGTTCTACAGAACTGTTTGATTTATTTGTAACTTTTAACTTGAAGTCCAAAATCTGTCATTTCCCTGGTTCATGAAAGTAGGCTAAGTGGGATTCTTGTACTGAGAAGGTGTCTTTGCAAGGAAACTTTTGTTCTCTCATTTTATTGGTGATAGTTTTAGATTTCATTTACTTTGTTGAAAAGTCTACCCCCCACTCCTTTCCATACAGTACTTAAACAATTGCAATACTTTTCTTATAGACTTTTTCTTATGTATCTGATATAGGAAAATGAGATCCCATGCACTTCAAAACTGGACCTAAAGTGAGCATAATAGGTAATAGATATGTAAGAAGACTACCAAGAATACAAACTGTGCATGTCTTTGCTTGCAAACTACATTTGTTCTATAGTTTTTTAGTATGCTTATTCTAGATGTGCATTTACACAGATTAATTCAGAGCACACAGTGTGGTTGCTTTTATCTTTCTGTACAAGGACAAATTGACTTCTGTTAGACATTGTCAAGGAATTTAAGTCAAACACTAATGTGGGAAATATAAGCACAGAGAAAACATTGGCAAATAATTACTTTTGATTATTTTTTGTTTAGATTTGTTGTATGTGCATTACTTTCTTTGTTTTCCTAGGTAATCACTTGTATACTATGTTTTATTGGCTTGCTGAGACAAAGGGACAGTTCCCACCTGGTAACTGATGGCTGAGCTATCTTTCCTTAGGGTTGGAGGGGTTACTAGCTGTTGTCCCACCCGATAGATGTCAGATGTTCTGTTCTGGTAGCCAGAAGTAGGGAAGGCACAGATGGTCATTTGTAGTGAGCACATCTATGGGTCACATTGATGGCACTGCATACTGGATATTGATGGCGAGAAAGGATAGATGTAAATATTACATTGACAGCTGCCAAGGTGTTGTCCTCATACCTTTCAGTATGTCTGTCTGTGTCTGTCTCACCCTGCAGGATACCACTTGTGGCCCATTTGGTAACAATGCCCTGGTGTGGGAAAGTAATCTGGTTTATCCTCCCACAAGTTGGACTGGGGCAGTAGATTGATAAAGTTAAATGGAGACATGGTTGATGGCCATCACCTAGAAGAAAAAACTGCCCTGAAAAGAAAGTTTCCTTGACATTATTGTCCTCAGCAGCTGTTCACTTTGGTCATTTACATACAGCTCTTATTTTTTCAGTGTGTTCCCATTTCTGCAGCCCACTACCAGAAAACGTTATAGAATTTTATAGTATAAAATTTATATTATACCATGACCCCCCCAAAACGTGCACGCTGATTGGCCAGCGTGCCCGTTGTAAATCGAGTTATACTAATGGAAAAAGGTCCTGTCTCACTATGTTAAATGGGTTTAACATAGCGAGACAGCTTTAAAATAAGCAATGGAGATCTCCGTTGCTTATTTTAAAGCTGTCTCGCTATGTTAAACCCATTTAACATAGCGAGACAGTGTTTTAAAAAGCGGAGAAAGCAAGATCTCCGTTGCTTTTTATAAGCTATGTTAAATGAGTTTAACATAGCGAGACAGTTTAAAATAAGCAACGGAGATGTCCGTTGCTTATTTTAAACTGTCTCGCCATGTTAAACTCATTTAACATAGCGAGACACTAAAAAGGAACGGAGATCTTGCTTTCTCCGCTTTTTGCTCAACTCTGATGTACCGCGCAGGCGCGCAGTACATCAGAACTGCCGCGGATGCCAGACATCCGCGGAAGGGCAGTAAACAGGCATTATACTATGCCATTATTTAAGAAAAGTAATAGTTTCTTTTCTTAAATAATGTCATGGTATAATAACTCACTTCTGGGTGTGGGTAATGCTAAATTTACCCACGGTTGGCTTTGTTTGGTCCCTCAGGCTTCGCCCTCGTGACCAAACCACGCCAACCGTGGGTAAATTTAGCATTACCCACACCCAGGCGTGGGTTATTGCTATAGTATAAAACTGAGGTCTTTGAGGGACTTTCTGGCTGAGCCTCTGATGTTGTCATTGGCATTGTTTGTTTTCTTGCCTCACAGCGAAGATGCTATAAACTGGGTCCTCATTATTAGTGCCGGCTGTTGCAAAGGCGAAGTGGGGAGGACTGCTCTTTGCACCAACTTGTAGATGTGTAAAACTTAAAGAATTGAGCTGTTAAACAGTTTTTCTCATTCCTTTCATTTCAGCTGTAGCAATAAGCTGTTAGATTTTTACCTAACACATCAAACTGATAACTTGGTCTACATTGAAAAATTCTGACAGTTTACAAGTTTACAGATAGCGGGGAGAGGGTGAGGGACATCAAGCAAGTGTTGTTTGGACTGCCAGACTTTCATGTTACAGCTTTGTACATATATCATTAAAGATGCTGCTTGGAAACCAAGGTAGATCTTTGTAAATTACCCTGCTGTTGGAATTCAGGCCAGATCAGATGCTGGGTCTGGGACCAACATCTTGAAAAAACTTGTGTACAAAGTGGTATTTCTCTCCCATTATTTTGCTCAGTACTGATTTGAATATGTACAGTTCTATGCTGTTCATAAGGATGCTCTGATACTTGAAAGAAAAGTTATCATAGCAGTAGCTTATGTGAATAATCACCTCCTTCACTTCAGCGTAATTCCCTAACATCTCCCTTCTTGAACAGAGAAGTCTGTTCTGCTTCCTCCTATTTTATTTGCATGATGTTTGTACAAACAGAGGGAAGAGATCTGGGGTAAAATCTTCCACCCTATTAGTTACTGACTTCTTAGAAGGTTATATGCTCATAATCTTAGCTAGACAGAGTTTGAGAAAGGAAGACCAGTTCATGTCATCATCAAGCAGAATGAGACTCGTTACTCATACTGTTACCATGATTATTAAAACACTGTGGACACATTTCATTTATTTATTTACTATTTTATGTTTTATTGACCTGGTCAATCCCGCTAAGCCTATGGTCTTTCTTGGTATTTGTACTGACTAGAGGAAATTTGGACAGGGAATTGATGAAATTCCAATGCTCTTTTGAATAATAAAGCTGAGTTATATTATGGTCTGATCAGAAACAGATATGGAGGCAGCACAAAAATTTGTAGAAAACGTGCTTAGATGCAAAGCTAGATTACAAATAAATGGAAAGTAAAGTGCATGAAACAGAATAAAAAGAGCTGAAAAAATATTTAAAGAATAATGATATGAGTTTTTTTTAAGTAAAAGTTCTTTGGGTAAGTGTGGAAAGTATGGATTTTATAAAGATGTGGGAGAGAAAAGAAAATGCTATTTCATAGATTGCTCAAATCTCTTCCTTCCAACTGTTTGTACAAACATCACACAACAAAGCAGGAGGAAGCAGAATAAATGGAAGAAGTGTAAACTGGGATGATCAGATTTGTATGAAAGAAAGAAAGATGAAGAAGAATTTAAAAAATGAGGCCAGTTATGTTATATAATTACAAGTATAAATTATTAAAGAATGTGCTATAGATCAGGTTTAAACAGTTGCAGAAGAGTTTTTAAAATTCAAAGGATGCCTTTAAAGGTGATGCTGATTTTGATTAAAGAGGTGGCAAGTAATGTCATTTCACCATGATCGACTGTGACTTTAAGGATTTTAGCTCAGTTTTTGTCTGAAGTGCTTTCTTTTTTAACGATGTAAATACATGATTAACACCATATTTTCATTCTTACATAATATGCAATTCATACATGGTGCACTTATTTCAGCACTGATTGCTGTTACAACTGTTTTATAATTATATGTTTATATAGTATTAATAAAGTAGCCTGATGTCAGGCAATCCTTGCTTACATTTAATTTTAGTAATTTGCATTTGTTGTGCATGTACCATTTTATTTATCATCCTTTTAACTTTTTGTTGCCACAGACAGATCTTGAGCCAACAATTTGGTTACTCTAGGGTTGTTGTCAAAATGTAGTTGTGTTAAAGCTATGTTTATTCATATTTATGTATTCTCATATAGACATTCTAGCTTTATTCAGTTGCTGTTCAACCTGTTGTGTTCCACGTATTCTTTTTGCTTCTGTAATTTTTAAGTCTTCTAGATACATACTGTGACTATTATTCCATATCTCATTTGCTCTAATTGTAACCTTTTACCTAATCTTCAGTTTACAGTTATCCCAATTCTTTGCAAGTGCTTTAATGCTTAAGTTCAAATCTAATAACTTTTCAGTTAAAAGTCTGATTTACCCAATCAAAGTTGCTGCATATTTTCAGTGTTTATCCGACTTTTACTTGCTTACAAATCTTAATTTTTATAGCTGAGTGGCCTGACAAAATTACTGGCTATGTTTTCAATGTCTGGACCACGTTCTTCTATTCATTTGATATAAAAAAAAGCTATCTAAAATGCCCAAGAACCATATTTCACTAAATAGTGTATATATTCCACTTTATTCTGTGTAACTTTAATTGCACCTATAAGCCCAAATACGTGTATATATTTCTGCAAGCATCTGCCCTTGTCTGGTGCTGTTAAGTATCTTGGCCTTCCAGAGTTGATTTCCTTATTTTCTGTAGTGCTCCAGTCTCCTGCTACTACTCTGTACCCTAGATGAAAGGCTGTAACTTCTCCCATGATATTCGGTAGTGTCTACTACAAGTACTTGCATGCTAGTAGCTTGTGGAAAACTTGTTTGTCGCCACTTGCTTAAAAAATCAAGTGCTGTAACTGCCAATAGCCTGACCTCCTGTGACTACTAAGCTGTCTGATTACCTGACCCTATAAAACTATATAGACAACCAGATCCCTAACTCTAACCCTCAAGTCCCACCTAGTTCCTAAACAGAGGTTGTGTTTCCTTACAATAAAACTCCAACCTGCCTCCCTAAACTAAATTCCCCAAACATTCCCTAACCCTAAAACTCCTCTCCCACTCCCTAACCCTAAAACTCCTCTCCCACTCCCTAACCCTAAGATACTCTTCATGCACGCTGACTCTAAAAATCCCTTTTCACTCCCTAACCTAATACTCCCCTCCCACTCATTAATCCTAACTCCCCTTCCTGATCACTGCCTTAGTCTGTACTAACCACCCCCCACTGCTTGCTTAAACTTATATTAGAGGTTTTTTAAGTGCGAACAGCAGCCTACATTTACTACTAGACACTTGAGTCCCTGGCTTTGAGACAGTGGTCTTTAAGTGCTTGCGACTCAAGCACGTGTAGTAGAACCTTTTCTTTATATCCTATCTCATTGCTTTCAGTGGAATATATAGCACAGCCAGTGTAATTCTTACATCCTGCCAACAACCTCAAACCATAGTAAATATCCCTGCATGTCTTTCATTTGTTCCTCAGTCTTTATTTCTAGACCCTTTTTAATTAACATTAAGACCCCTTTTTTCAATTTCCTTCTGTTCCACCAAAAACACCTTTTTTCCTACTTTTATTTATTTATTGACATTTGTTTACTGGGAAAGTCCAACTGGGCCCATTTTCAGCAGAGGCCCAGGGAGAAAAGCTCCAAAGTATTACAAAATATTTTAAGAATAATAATTCTGCAGTCACGAAAATAATACAGAAAACAAATACAGTTTAAATAATTATATCTGATTAGATTTTAATAGTAAATACGAGTTATATTTATTTATTTATTGACATGTGGTAACCGGGAAAGTCTGACTGGGTCAGAAACCCATTTTCAGCAGAGGCCTGGGGAGAAAAGCTCCCATCAACATAGACAATAGTAGTACAATATATCATCAATGTTAATATACTAGTAATGTTTACAAAAAAAAAACAGTAAATATATCATCAAATAAGTACATAATCAAATTCAGCATATACATATGACAATGATTTAGCCCTTTTATAGCAAAATTAAAGGTAAGTTAGTGTAATATAAACAGGAATTGCAATATGAAGTGAGAGAAAAGCAGGCTTATGGTGTATTTAGGGAGAAACCCAGGGGAGAAAAATTGATATAAGTAAGGCAGTGAGTGAAGAAGGGAGAATAAAGAGATATAAGGTATGAACAGGTATTTGTCCACATTTAAGGATATAGTTTTTCTGGGTGTTGTCTAAGAACAGAGCTGACTTTTGGCTGGGAAGTCTTTCAGAATGGTTTTGAATGATAGGAGGGAGGGTATTGACCTGTTGGACAGAGATCAGGAGTTCCAGGCCTTAGCAGCATGGATAGGTGATAAGCTGTGTATATGTTGGTTGATGGGATAGTTCTAACCAATGTAGGCTTTTTAGTGCTATACAGTGGTGGGGGCAGCCCCGGTGGTGCAGCGGTTAGCGTTGTCGCCTCACAGCAAGAGGTTCTGTGGTTCAATCCTCGGCTGGGGTACCTTGTGTGCAGTTTCCTCCAGGTGCTCCAGTTTCCTCCCACATCCCAAAGACATGCTGTAGGTGGATTGGACACTCTAAAGTGGCCCTAGGCGTGAGTGCGTGCATGTGTGTGCCTTCTGTGGAAGGTTGGGCGCTGGGCTGGCAACTCGACACCGTAAAACTCTACTGCCAATCATGACTAGACAGGTGATCCGCTGTGGTGACCCCTAGCTGGGAAAATATGTTGGTTGATGGGATAGTTCTAACCAATGTAGGCTTTTTAGTGCTATACAGTGGTGGGGGCAGCCCCGGTGGTGCAGCGGTTAGCGTTGTCGCCTCACAGCAAGAGGTTCTGTGGTTCAATCCTCGGCTGGGGTACCTTGTGTGCAGTTTCCTCCGGGTGCTCCAGTTTCCTCCCACATCCCAAAGACATGCTGTAGGTGGATTGGACACTCTAAAGTGGCCCTAGGCATGAGTTCGTGCATGTGTGTGCCTGCTGTGGAAGGTTGGGCGCTGGGCTGGCAACTCGACACCGTAAAACTCTACTGCCAATCATGACTAGACAGGTGATCCGCTGTGGCGACCCCTAGCTGGGAAAAGCCGAAAGAAGAAGTGCTGTACAGTGGTTGGTGGGATCTGAAAGGGGTATTTGCTGTAAATTTAGCAACTTTGTTATAGCATTGCTCATTGTGGGGAGGAGATAAGTAGAATCAACTGTAGCTTTAGTTGCATTAGTGAAAACGTTTTTGGCCCTATAAAGCATCACTAGTGTTTGATGATTTTTTTTTTCTTATGCAATTTTGTATATGCAGGTTGAATTTAATATTAACATCCACTATCATCCTAAATAATTTATTACGAGGAGTGAATTCAGTGGTTGTATTATAAAGAGAGAAGACTTTACATTTTCTCAGACCAAAACCACAAAGGCCAAACTGGTGGAAAATTATAAAAAAACAATCTTCTAGCATTAAACAGTTATATTAATCTTTCATTAAGACTTTACATTTTGTTTTTTCATGGTAGAGGGATTTGGGGAAATAAGTAGTTTTTTTTTGTAGGATTGTGCATGAGTTGTGAGTTACAAAGCCATGTTTCAGTTGCTGTTAAAGCCTCCTGAATAATTTTTGGAGTTGTGCCACATTGTCAGATGTGCGAATGAGTGTGGAGTCATGTGTATACTGTATTAGGGAGGCCAATTGTGTGGTGGGTGTTGGTGAGGATGTTAAAGATGAGAGGACCAAGGATAGAGCCTTGTGGTACACCAGTGGTGACTGGGAAGTATAGAGAAAGGGTGGAGTGCCATTTTACTGACTGATACATATTGGATAGGTGGCTTTTAAACCATAGAAGGGTGGGCTGAGAGAGACGTAATGAAGACATTTGAAGTAGAAGTTTGCTGTGACAAACTGTGTTGAAGGCTAAAGACAAGTCTAGAAATAAGGAGATTATTTGCTGTTATCTCTAGCTTTATTGACATTATTTATGTTAAAAGTGCAGTGTTAGTAATGTGGGAAGGATGGAAGCCATGTTGTGTGGGGGACACGAGTTCTTCCTGCAGGAGATAGTTTAGCAATTGTTTTTTGAATACATTTTCAAGTATTTTGGAGAGGGGAGTAAGATTGCTATAGGTCTACTCTTAGTAGTATCTGCTGAATGTCCTCCTTTGTGCAGAGGGGTAATGCGTGACTTTTTCAAGAGAGTGGGAATGTGGGATTTTCAGACTGAGATATTTATAAGGATTGAGAGGGAGTAGGTAGTGCTACTGGCTGCTATTTTAAGATATTCACTCAGAAGGTCATCAGCTGATGTAGAGCATGGTTTGAGTTTACTAGTAGTTTTATATAAAATGTGGGCACAGGTTTGAAGGTGCAAGTGTACATGGTGATACATGGCTGCTGGGCAGGGTTAGCATTATATGTTGGAGAATCACTGGTTACAGATGCTATACTATCTATGAAATAAGAGCTGAACTGTATTGCGGTTTAAAGTGATGAGTTATTGGGAGAGGAGTTAGGGTTGAATTTATAGCTGGAATGCAAGATTTCTTTAATGGCTGTCCAGAACTTTTTAGAGTTATGTTTACTATTATTCTGAAAGTTGTTATAGTAACATGTTTTGTGTTCATTAATTTGCTTTTTAGTACAATTGAAAAGCATTCTGAAGTTTTCAGGTTTTTGTGGTGTTTTATATTTTTGCCGTTCTTTCCATGCTTTTTCTATACTGCATTAGCTTTCTACTCTTTTTGGAAAGCCAAATTTGCATTATTTGTTTTACATCTCTTCCGTCTAGAAGGTGCAAGGCTATTTAGGATATTCATGAAGGTTGTACTGAATTCATTTGCAGTACCAACTAAGAGGAAGATTTTTAGGAAGTTCAGCTAAACCGATGATAGGTTAGTAGTGAACATTGCTGGATTAAACTTGGAAAAGTTGTGCATGCTGTTTAAGTAGATTGGGAGATGATCACTAAGACGGTCAGACATTGCACTTGAGGTGGTGTATATGCTAGGGTCTGATACTAGGATCTAGACTAATAGGGAATTTGATATCTTGCTATAATATATATAAGAAGGGAACAGAGGTGATGGGTAGATAGGGTGTTAAGGAGAGGAATGTAGGAGGTCAGGATGGTAATCTGTAGTATGATGGCGATCAAGAAGAAGAGGAAGAGAGTCAGAGCAGTGCCAAGGACCAAATGGTGGAAGCTGAAAAGGGATGACTGTAAGATCATCAAGGAAGAGTTAAGGCAGGCACTTGGTGGCAGTGAAGAGTTACCAGATAGCTGGACCTCCACAGCAGAGGTGGTAAAGGAGATGAAGAATGTAGACAAGAGTCCAAGGAGATGTGGCGTATGGTGAAGAGAGAGGTGCTGATGGCCAAGTATAAGGCATATGGCAAATTGTATGAAAGTTTGGACACTAAGGAGGGAGAAAAGGACCTGTACCAATTGGCTAGACATAGGGACCAAGCTGGGAAAGATGTGCAGCAGGTTAGGGTGATAAAGGATAATGAGGGAAACATACCCACAAGTGAGGAGTGTGTGTTGAGCAGATGGAAGGAGTACTTTGAGGGGCTGATCGATGAAGAAAATGAGAGAGAGAGAAGGTTGGATGATATGGGGATAGTGAATCATGAAGTGCAATGGATTAGCAAGGAGGAAGTAGGGACACCTAGGAAGAAAATGAAGAATGGAATTGCTGTTGGTCCAAATGACATACCTGAGGAAGCATGGAGGTGTTTAGGACAGATGTCAGTGGAGTTTTTATCCGATAGTTTAATGAAATCTTTCAAAGTGATAAGATGCCTGAGCAGTGGAGAAGAAGTTATTGGTACTGATTTTTAAGAATAAGGGTGATGTGCAGAGCTGTTGTTAACTACAGAGGGATAAAACTGATCAGCCACAGCATGAAGTTATGGGAAAGAGTGGGGGAAGCTAGGTTAAGAAATGATGATTAGTGAGCAGCAGTGCAGTTTTATGCCAGGAAAGAACACTACAGATGCAATGTTTGTTCTGAAGATGTTGATGGAGAAGTATAGAGAAGGTCAGAAGGAGATGCATTGTGCCTTTGTGGACTTAGAGAAAGCATATGACAGGGTGCCTAGAGAGGAGTTGTGGTATTGTATGAGGAAGTTGGGAGTAGCAGAGAAGTATGTAAGCGTGGTACAGGATATGCACAAGGGCAGTGTGACACTGGTGAGGTCTGTGGTAGGAGTGACAGATGAGTTCAAGTTGGAGGTGGGATTACATCAAGGATCAGCTCTGAGCCCTTTCTTATTTGCAATGGTGATGGACAGGTTGACAGGAGTCCCCGTGGACTATGATGTTTGCGGATGACGTTGTGATTTGTAGTGAGAGTAGGGAACAGGTTGAGGAGACCCTGGAGAGATGAAAATATGCTCTAGAGAAGAGAGGAATGTAAGACAGAATATATGTGCGTGAATGAGAAGGAGGACAGAGGAATGGTGAAGATGCAAGGAGTAGAGTTGACAAAGGTGGATGGGTTTAAATACTTGGGATCAGCAGTTCAGAGTAATGGTGAGTGTGTAAGAGAGGGGAAGAAGAGAGTACAGGCAGGGTGGAGTGGGTATAGAAGAGTGTCAGGAGTGATTTGTGTCAGACGGGTAACAGTAGGAGTGAAAAGGAAGGTCTACAAGATGGTAGTGAAACCAGCTATATTATATGGGTTGGAGATGGTGTCACCAATGAAAAGACAGGAGTCAGAGCTGGAGGTGGCAGAGTTAAAGATGTTAAGATTTGCATTGGGTGTGAAGAGGATGGACAGGATTAGAAATGAGTATGTTAGAGGGTCAACTCAGGTTGGATGATTTGGAGACACAGCCAGAGAGATGAGACTGCGTTGGTTTGGACATATGCTGAGGAGGGATTCTGGGTATATTGGGAGAAGAATGCTAAATATGGAGCTGCCAGGTAAGAGGAAAGGAGGAAGGCCTAAGATAAGGTTTATGGATATGGTGAGAGAGGACATGCAGGTCATTGGTGTGACAGTGCAAGATTCAGAGGACAGGAAAAAATGGAAACAGATGATCTGCTTCAGCAACTCCTAAAGGGAGCAGCCAAAAGAAAAAGAAGAAGAAAGAAAAAGATATTTCTTGTATTTCTGTTAGAAACTGGTCCTTCATAGTCTGTTTTTAGCACTTTTTATGTCACTTTATATACTTTTGTGTAATATTTTCCCAGATGAACCTGGTCTCTCATTAGAACACAGATTTCTTCTCTTCGCAAAAAAATAAATAAATAAACAGCATATTAACTATTTTTATTTATTTATGCATCCTTTGTTGAATGGGTTAGTCCCACTAGGCTAGTAGCCTCTCTTTCAAGGGAAACAAAAAGTGGTATTAATACTACTTGGAGGAAATTTGGCTACGGTACTGGGGAACTTTCCCTTCTCTTTTTGATAGGTGCCATAGGATCTTTACATACACTTGAGCTACCACTAAGTCCAGCACAAGGGACCTCAGTTTAATGTCTCATCTGTATGTATGCATGTGTGTGTTTGTGTCTTTATCTATCTATCTATCCACAGGTGTAGTGATAATGATCAAAACACCCAAATTCCAATGCTTACAAATTTGACATCAAAAGTTCGACTTTGCAAATGCTGACACACTTCCTATGCATGCACCAATCAACAATCTCAGTACATGCAGAAATGTCAATAATAAAAATAGTTTAAAACTGATAATTATACGTACTAACTCTGAGATCACACAATCTTGGAAAAAGGACATATTTCCCTACCCTGAGAACTGAGCGATCTCATAACAATGTCAATCATCTGTTTAGCAGATCAAATTTTTTCACCTAAACAGATGTTGACTAAGAGTAGAGGCAAACAAATTCTGCTTAGGTACTGTCAGAATAATAGAAGTGACATGAATCATTAGCTGTCATTTGGGACATGAACCCAAGGCAGTCTTACAGTCAGTACACATTTTTTTTAAAACATACCTGCTTTAAATTTCATTATGTATTTCAAGTGGTATAGCTGTTTTCAAAGATGTCATGCTCAACTTTTCACACACAGTGACTTTACCCTTTTGCAGTGAAGCACAGTTTATCAGGGAAGGCAAGTTGCATTCTACCAGCACTGGAGGCAAGTCAGTCTGAAGACCAAGAATCTGTGATCTTAACCAAATATCTGGCATAATGAAATTGTTTTGTTTTTTTTCATTTGTATTAACTTTTATCAATGTTTTAAAAATATTTCCCAATGTGCATCTTTTACAATGTAATTATATTAAACAGTTTTGCCAATATCTACGTTTTTCTCCATTTAAACAAGATCACTCAGTGTTTTCAGTGCATTATTTTTTGTGAATCTGGCTATCTAGTCTTCTTTGTCAATATATGTTTTATTAACTTTACACCCACTCCTAGACTTAGTGCATGTATTATAGAAGTAACGTTATACAATATTATTTATTGGCTTCCATCATATAATATATCGGTTCCTTTTTTCATTTATCATTGTGGTGGTGCTGCGGTAGCATTGTCGCCTCATAGCAAGATGTTGTCCCGTTCGATTCTCAGCTAGAGCGTCTTCTGTGTGGAGGCATACGTGAGTGGGGCATGCCTTCGTTGAAGGTTGTGTGTCAGGGCTGGTAACCCGGTACGTAAAAATCCACTACCAGTCATTAGCGGACTGGAGTTCCGCTGTGGCGACCCCTAACTGGGAAAAGCAAAAGACACAAACAAACAAAATGAATTACTTTTTACTCCCTACCTCCCACACTGTCATAAAATGTCAGTTAATAGCAGCATAAACACAGTCTAACAAAAGTCCATGTTTCATATTGTAGATAGCATGCAGTGAAGGTCCCCCTTTTCATTTAAACATAAGCTTTTATTTTTAAGTAAAATTTTGACATACAGTACATTTATGTTAATCAACTAGTTATTTTCAGTCTAGTTCTTACTGATTTCAGTGTTTTTAAAGGTGTCAATAAGAATGCAACTCACATTTCAACTATATCCCATCCTTTTCCATATATCATTTTTTCTTTTTAATTAGTGTTGTTATTTGATGTTCCCAGGCTTTTATTTTTATGAAGTCTTTCACTTAGTATTTCATCTCCTTAGCTTTTTTATACATTTTCTTTGGGAAAACAGGAAAGGGCTTCACAAGAAATCCATCATTTGAAGTGTTTGTAGTTTGCATTTCTGCACCTGTTATCTGGTTGCTTCTGTCTTTGGCACCTTCTCCTGCCTCCATCTGTTGTCTTCTCTTTGCCAGTTCATCTTGTGCTTGTCAATGGTCTGTGTAGGTTTTTAATCCAAGTGGATAGAAGACTTGATGTAATTCATGATACAATAACTTGAACTGAAATATTTCACTGCAGAGTCTTACCTAAGAAAGAAGAGCATTTCTGTTACTTTGTAATAAAGGTCATTGTCGACATAAACCCTTGTTTCTTCAACCTTTAAGGTTGTTCCTTTCCTCTACAAAATAGAATTAATCTCCTCCTTTAGCCGATATGTCTGCAGTTTAGTCAGTATAGGTTTTGACTGCTTTCTCCATCTCAAATTGGAAATATTTACTACGTTCCCTTTCTATTTTAATATAAGTAAGAGAAAGTCCGAACTTTTTCTCCTAAAGTCTTTGCAGTCCTTCCCTTCTGTTTGCTTTGGTGTTGCTGTAAACCTCAACTTGTTTCTGTGTGATTTATACTGTCCATTCCTGCCTTCAGTTCCTTTTTCAGTGGTTTGATCAGCAGCCATTTCCTCTAAATGATTGGTTAAAACATCAGATATTTCAAGCAGCCTGTATAGTTTGCCTCTGTATATTCCAGAAGGGACACAGTTATCTAGAAAATCTCAGTCTTTCTATCTAGGATGACTGAAGAGTTTTCTCCTTCAGCTACCATTACCTGTCACCATCTATTTTTTCCGGCTGTGCTACACAACTCCACTATCAGTCTCTTTATGAGTTTTCGCCATTGCTCTTTTACTTCACTTTTTCTTTTTTTTTTGTTGAACTTCTAAGTGTCATAGACACCTTGGTTACCAATTTCTGTTAATTTACAGAAGTTTGCTGGCTTTTATTAATTCGAACTCTTCACTATTATGTCTATCTTGAAGTCAACCATCCATGCTTTACTGGCAAAAGTACTGCAGTGGATTGCCATCACCTTCTCCAGTAAGTCATGTTTAGTCTGACCTCTGCCACAGCCTGTCCATCTTAGTTGGGCTTACGTAGTGTAGCTCATAGCTACATTGAGATACAAATGCCCCTATACAGACAGGAAGGTAACAATGTGTAATGGAGGATAATTTCATTAGCAAAAAAAGATGGGAACTTAGCTTATGACATGGGGAAGGCATTTGACAATGTAAGGCATACACAAGTAGGGAAGATTTTAACAGCATATGAAATGGGTGTTAGAGAAATAAACTTATAAGTGTCACTGAGAAACTGGTGAATGGCTGTCTGGGAAAGATGGTAAAGTAGGAAAACATTTGAAGACAGATTATTGCATTTGTAAGAATTTGTATTAGTCACAAATATAGTTACTGAGAACTATCAAAACTGATTACTAAAAACAAGTGAATAAAATTGTTTTAGGGAAATGCTGTTAGAGGTAGAGAAACTTTTTAGGTAAGTGGGATTGAATTTAAATAAGACAGAATGTAAGGCACAGGAGATGTAATAAGCATTGGGGGAATCCATCTTTCTAAAACAGAAGTACAGATGTGGAGAATACATTGTGAGAAAAGAGTAATTGTGAATGTATAAAAAGTGATGAAAATAGTTAAAGTAATGAAAAATTTATGCAACACTTTAAGTTTTAATAAGAATGTATATTTGATAAATTCCATCATTATGGGAAAGTTAGCAGGAGAGTGCATATGTTACTAGTTAAAGAAATAGACCTGTTAAGTATTACTTTTTATAAAAATTTGGTGGCTGTATTTAAACCCAAAAAATGGGAATTTTATGTACTGTAAAAGATAAAAGAGGACTAGGAGGGTGGCCTAATGGTTAATGTGTTTGCCTTACAAACACTAGGTGCAGGGTTTGAGTCTCACAAGGGATAATTGGCAAGGCTTAAAATGGCTCTCAAAGGGCTCTTAGCTTAGTACTAATCTGTGAACCTCTGAACCTAAGATTGTTAACTCCAACTGTGTAGTTGATGTCTTTGCATACATTTGCATATCAAAAGGTAAGGAAGTATGAAGACGTCAAGTTAGACAACATGTTCATAAGAAAAAAATATATAATCTCGGCTAAGGCTCCACACTAGAATTCAGAGACAAGGTAATTAATTACAACACAGACTCCATGGATGGAAAAGAAGACACAAGACATCAGTAGAAGCAGTTTAAAATGGCTCATTATAAAGCATTTATAAGCTAGTGTAGTTCTGTGATTCTATTATGAAGTATTTGATTGCAGTCTTAAACCATTTCTTCCTGATTGGATCCCCTTTATCTACTTCAGGGGCATCAAGAATTTATAAGCTAGGGTATCTCTGTTATTTTATTATGAAGTATTCATATGCTGCAGTCTCAAAGAAGTCATTACCTGTAGACAGCCCCCCCCTCAATATCTGCCACAAACATTTGTTCTCAGTAGAGTTAGCCATGAATGTAAATGTGACATTCTACATTTTGAAGGGAGTCAGAGAGTCTAGCAAAGCCCTGATTCTTTGTGATATTTCACATTTTAAAATTACATGTTATAATGAGCTAGCTTGGTAGAAAGTAACGGTCTGATGCATTTCATCAGTCCCTAAGCTTCTGAGAAGAAGCCATTAGCAGCTTCTGGGCTAAGCTTGCTTACCTTATGCATCTGGACCTGCAGCAGCATATTCTGTAAAGACTTCTAAAATGGCAGCACATTGATTAACAGCTTAACTTCCGCTGCATGAGGTAAGTAAGCTTAGCCTTGAAGTAGAAACCAAAAAACAACAGCCAGTAATATTGTCAGCTTGAAAAAAGTTCTGTTGCTGGCTAGTAAGTACACTGCCTGGATGCCAGCAAAGAAGAAACTAAGAGAGTCTGAAAGAAAATCAACTAGAAAATGTGAACAGAAAACACTGACTAGGAAGAATTCTCCATCTGTTCATCAAAAAACAGTTCAAGCTCTAGCTTTAGTGCAAGTCATGGCTTCCAGTAATCTGGAGGAAAACATAAATTAGATGTGCTCAGAGGTGATTAAAGTAAATGAAACACTAAGGGGCATATCAACTCAAATAACAAAAGGCTTGAAAATGGAAGATGCTTTAAACAAGTGTTCAATTGAGCTCATAAAACTGCAAAAATCAGAGGTCAAATGAAGAAAAAGCTGGCTGATTATGAGACAGCTGAAGTACAGATGTTTCAAAAAAGTGGTAGAATTAGAGGGCAGAACATGTATGAAAAATCTGAGATTTTCTGTTGTACCAGAGAAATTAAAAGGAAATTAAAAGGAACAGACTGTGTTAATTTTATGAAGGCACAAATAAGGCTGGACTGATATTCCACAGCAGGAATTGTTAATTGGAAGGGCACACTCTGTGTATGCTCCAAAGCTGGCCATGATAAAGCAGTCAAGACCCGTTTCTGAAAAGATTTCAAGGGACTTTTTCTGAAAAGATTTCAAACCTTCATAAATTAAAAGCACTGCTAGTGATTCCTTGTTGGGTGAGGAAAGTAAGCTTTATATATATATATATATATATATATATATATATATATATATATATATATATATATATATATATATATATATATTGTTTGTGAGCGATATAACTGTTTTCTGTTTTATCTGCTGCATTTTGTTTTCTGTTTTAAGAACTGTACTTGGCCTGGTGTTTTTATTCTATGTGAGAGATGGACACAAATTATCTAGGCTGCATATTTCACATGTGCTTTTTTTTCACTGATTAAATTGTTTCTTGAGTGATACTTAAATACACAGTGAATTTCTGGATCTTTGTCTTTTTCAGAAAATATTTCAAGCTTGCATAAACTGAAAACACTGCTGGTGATTGATTCCCTGCAGGGTGAGGAATGTAAACCTGTATATTTTTCATCTGTGACTTATAAAGCTGCTTTTTATTTTATCTACTCCATTTTGTTTTCTGTTTTAAGAAATCTGCTTGGCCTGGTGTTTTTCATCTGTGTCAGAGAGAGAGAGACAATCTGTCTAGGCTGTGCATATCATATATTTTTTCACTGGTTAAATTGTTTCTTGAGCAATAGTGAATTTCTGGTTCTTTGTCTTTTTCCGAAAAGATTTCTAACCTGCATGAAACTAAATGCACTGCTGGTGATTCCCTTCTAATTTCCTGCCCACCTTCCTCTTGATCTGCTTCTTAAACCTGGTGATTTTAAGCTGCCCACCCCTACTGTAAATTGAGCTTAATAAGTCCTCACTTTCTCCACTGTTGTTGATTTCTTAAATTATTTATTTGCCTTTCCTTGTACGTATTTTTAAAAAAAGTGCAAGTTGGCTCTCTTTGTCTTTTCTATTGAATTCATTATCTAGCTATCTGTTGGATAAAGTGGTGTGCTTTTACACTGTATTAAGCACTTTTTTGTGTCTGTACATCAAGAGATCAGTGATTTTCCATCTAGTGCACTAGGAGGTAGCCTGCTGTCTTTAGGGTGGAGAAACACTTGAGATTTATGCATGTTGTTTTATTGTATAGAAACCAACAAAGCAGCACTGAGCAAGGAGCCACCACAGATCCAAAATTTCTAAAGTCCAAAAACAGAGGAGGCTCACCACGACCACTTAAAATAAAAATATATATTTAATACTGCAGTAAAGTAAGCGCTTTCACGTTACAGGAACGCTTCATCAGACTGTGTGAAAGCGCTTACTTTACTGCAGTATTAAATATATATTTTTATTTTAAGTGGTCGTGGTGAGCCTCCTCTGTTTTTGGACTTTAGAAATGTTGTTTTATTGGCTCAAGGGTTTATTAATCAGCTTATCTTGTTTTGAGTGCCTTTATAAATTCAGTACAGTTGAGTAGCTGTTGTCTCATTTATACAAAGCGACATACTTTTATTGAATAATCACACTTTTATAAGCTATTTAAAGTACACTGTTGTATTCATATCTTTTAAGTTTGCATGTGGTTGCATGTCATATCTTTTAAGTTTGTGGTAGCATTTCACTCTGGACACTCCTTTACTGTGCTTTTACATTAGGAGGACTGGGATTATTCATCTAGTGGCAGTAGGTGTTTACCTGGTCTGTCTGAGCTGGAAGCACACAAAAGTGTAGTCATTGTTTTGGCCAGAGGGCTTAGTCAGTTTTTTGCATTTTCAGTCCTGATATAAATTTGGTACATTTGCATGGAGCTGTTTGCTATACCAGTGCCCTATACAGATGCACAAATCTAGAAGCATTGCTTATTTTTATTATATTGTGAAAGTTTACTGTACTAGTTACCTTATTATAGCACCCAGGGCTATTGCTGCTCAGACAGCAACTGATTTGACACTGGGCAGTATCACTGGTTAGGTTAGCTGCAGATTAAACCATGTAATCACACTTCTGTCATCTGGTTACAAATACCTTCCACTCTTAGTCCTTTTAAGTGCACATTAGGACCTGGAACCATGGATGACCAGTTTCCTGCTATCTCTACATCCAGCTTGGTGGCTATGGGTATCCTGAGGCAATGTAACAGTTACCTTATGTACACTGACAACCACTTAATTCTCAAACAGGCAAATACAGTATGTGAGAGATGAGGTTACACATCGACATTGGAGGCTAGACTCTTACATGCAGACATAAAAAGCAAAAAACAGGTTGTCAATGACTCACACATATCATTTACCACACCAACAAACAGCCACAAACATAGAGCTAAATATGCAGAGGTGCTCACATGTAACTTACCCAAACCTCAAAGGCCTCTCGGGTGCAGTCCACAGAAACTCAGCATGCACACAAACAAGACAATTCCCATCACAACACATAAAGCCACATCTCATTATGCCTCAGCTACCATACCCATAAGGTGAAACATTCCACGACCCAATATTCTGGTCATAGGAGACTCCATTGTGAGACACACTGATATCCCTCATACCAGGCTTGATAAGAGGAAAGTTATAGTTAGTTGCCTTTCGGGGCCAGGATTCGCCAGATCACACAAGCACTTGGGTCACTTACCTCAAAATTCCAGTATAACTCCGTCATAGTCCATATGGGCATGAATGACGTGAGATGGACTGTATGAAGAGAGACATGATTGAGCTCTCAGAATATGTGTCACAGGCAGGTATGAGCCTAACATTGGGCAGCATTCTACTCTCTCCAAGAAGTTGCTACAATACCAGCAGAAAATAATCAAATTTAACAATTGGCTTAGCTACTGGTGTCATTCCAAAGGGGTCCAGTACTTGTCAGCCTGGGAGGACATGGTTGATAGGCCATGCTGCTGTACCAGGGATGGTCTTCACCTGTCACCTCTAAGCATTCCGATACTGGCCAAAATTTTATCCACCCATATAGTGACTTTTGTAGCCATTGCCACACAGAGAAACCTTCCAACATAACAAAAGCTAGTTAGGACAAGTTAAAGGTGTTACTGCTCAATTCTAGGAGCCTCAACAAGAAACTGCACTCCCTGGAAGCTCTCCTCACCCTGGAGAATTCTTTTATCTGTGTAGTTACCAAAACATGGTTCAAAGCCATGGAAAGCACTCTGGCACTGCATGGCTATAATGCCTTTCATGCATTCTGACCACCCACTGAACATGAAAGAGCTATAGCTGGAAGTGTATCTAGCTACATAAAGGATAAACACAGCTCAAGGCTGGTCAAACATGTCAAGCTAACCATAGGAAAAATCCATTACCATATTCTTGCTAGCTGCAGGTCCTCTACTATAGAACCAGGAAACCCATACATCATACCTGAAGTTACTAGAATCACTCACCATCCACTCCAGTACCACACCCATGGATAACTTTAACTACCCCTCCATTAATTGGGAGGCATGCATGACCACTAACATGCAGGTGCAAAGATTTCTTGACTTTGTAAATTCAAATGACCTGGAGCAGCTGTTCTGCACTCCCACTAGGGGAACAAATATCCTAGATCTGGTACTCACAAATATGGGAGAGTGCTGCACCCCCCCATGTTATATCCTGACAAGTAAGATCAAATCACAAAGCAGTCTCCCTTGAAATAAAGGTAAAACTAGCCCCACCCCACCCCCACACACACACCTAACCCCCAAAAACTTTAAGGACTTCTCTAAGGTAAATTACCTCCTATTAAGGGATGGTATAGTTAGTTTTCAAATCCAGAAAACACATAAACCTATGCAGAGCATACACAAAAGCCCAGTATGACCATATAAACAACTGCATAAAAATGGCAGTAGCAGACTTAAATAAATCCAGGTCAAACTGGAAAAACTAGCCACCTGGCGGTCCCCTATTATTAATAGGTTATACAACAAAAGAAAGAAAATCCTGTTGAGAATTAAGAGGGAATATGCACAACAGAGAAATACATCCTTCAGTCTAAACAAGTGAATCAGGGTACTAGCCAAGTCTCTGAAAGCAGACCTTGAGGTTAAAATAGCCTGCAATGCTAAGCATAATCATAAAGAATTTTTCAGTTATGTCCTATATCTTAAGGGTAAATCCCAACAATGTGCAGAATTCATTGTAGGTGGCATCATGTCTGTTCAGAAGGAAGACATAGCAAATCTGCTGGCCGTCATATTCATCTCAAATTTCAGCTCCCCATCACCCCCAAAAAATACTCTTCATCACTCCACCGCCAATTATCACCAAGGAATAGGTTACCGCTGTGCTCTCTAAAGCTAAAAACACGGCTTCAGTGGGTCTTGACAGTGTACCAGGTTTCCTCTTATACAGCTTAAATCAGGCCTTATCAGGCCCATTAGGATCTCTATTTAACCACATCCTCTGGACTGGCTGTGTTTCAACAGAGAGAAGGGCAGCAACAGTCATCCCTTTGCATAAAGGGGGACCATCTACTGACCTGGGAAATTACAGACCCATAAGCTTGGCTGTTCTTGAATAATCATGGACCTGATAAATAATGACATAGTAGACCTTCAAACACTAAACCTAACCCAGGTCAGCTTTGTTAAGGGCAAGTCATGCCTACTGAATCTGGTGGATTTCTTTGAGAAAGTCACTAAGGCCATGGATGAGGGTAAAACAGTACATACTGCCTACCTTGACCTGGCCAAGGCATTTGACACAATTCCCATTCAGTTGTTATAAATAAACTCACAAAATTGGGCATAAATCCGTATGTCACAGATGGATAGCTAATTGGCTCATGGACAAGACACATTTGGTTAAAGTGGGTGAATCCAAATCTAGCAAGAGGCCAGTTACTAGTGGTGTACCACAGGCTCATTACTGGGACTGCTCCTATTAGGAATATACTTCTCTGAAGTCAAGGCAAAGGTTGAAGGCCTCTGGATGGCAAAGTTTGCTGATGACTGCAAGCTGGATGGCAGTCATTGAATCCCCTATCAATTTAGATATCCTTCAGGAGGGTCTAGCTCAGACAAATGATTGGTGCCATAACCATGACCTAAAAATAAATACAAAAAATGCATTATCATAGCCTTTGGGAAGTCAAATACCCCTGGAAATTACAACATCAGTAGCACACCCCTTAGAGTGGACTCAGAAGTGAGATATCTAGGTACGCAGATAGATAGT
Source organism: Protopterus annectens (assembly GCF_019279795.1). Lineage (NCBI taxonomy): Eukaryota > Metazoa > Chordata > Ceratodontiformes > Protopteridae > Protopterus > Protopterus annectens. The sequence goes on along the minus strand of NC_056746.1, from coordinate 515,225,263 downwards.
AGCCTGAACTTTGACCTCCGTTTGTCCACAGTGATGAGGAAATACTTTTATGTTCCACAGCTTGTAAGTAAAGTTGTGACATCTAGATCCAGTAAAATTATAGTCCTGCTGTACTCAGCCCTCATTAGACCAGTAATCAAGTACAGTGCACCTTTTGGCATGTACTTGACTAAGCACTTACAGCAGCTGGAGTGACTTCAGAGGTCTCTCACAAACAAAATACAGGGTGTAAACAACTTGAATTATGCAAATAAACTAAAAGCCCTATCCCTTTACTCTGTCTCCTACTGACTATTAAGGGGTGACCTATGTCTGACCTACAAGGCACTCACATATCCAGCCGTGATGAAGCTGCTACACATCCACAAATCAAACAGTGCAGGAGTCACCTGATGTAGGGATCTAAACTTAGTCAGCAATTCAAACAAAATATGCTGAAGAGACAGATATGTGTCTCAGAGATTACCCCTTCTTTGGAACCAACTTCCTGTTCTCATTAAGCAGAACCCTTCCCTGGCCCTATTTAAACACAGTTTGGATCAATGTATGGGGAACTGCAAATTTACCCCTGGGATAGTGCTTATGTCCCTTATGGACAGGGGCCATCTTTAAGATCCATGCCATCCTCTTGCACGTAGGGATGATTGGGTAAAATCGGGTTATATTGGCTAGGCTTGTAAGGACCCTTAAGCCGTTAGCTTAGTAATCTCATGTGAACCTATAAACCTATTAGTAAAGATGCAAACTACCAGCAGAAAGAGTTGATCCTAACAAAATTTTAGCAAAAGGGCAAAGTATTTGAAGATGGAGGCAGCAGAGTGTTTATGGAGAATTATTATTCTCTGTACACGAGGCAGAAGAGAAAAAAAAATAATCATGGAATGTCGAGAGGTAGGTGTGAGATTCAAGCTACTATATCCAGCTGTCTTCAGAATAATTTATTTTCCTGGAGGATCAAAGACTTTTTTTGATGCAGAACAAGGTAATGAGGAAATGCCAACGTTTTTCTAACAAAACGTGAGCCATCAGTCTCATTCTTTCTTTTTCTTGTTATTAAGAAATGTAGGCATTGTAATGCAAAATGAGAAAAAAGCTAGACAAGAGCATGTTTAAGTTAATAAGCTGTAATCTTGGGTTGTTAAAGTGAGGTTAAGGTGAGGGATGGGGTGTAAAATTACACAGATCATAATATATGTAGAGTAGTGCTGATATGTTTTTTTACTCTTCTGTGGGTTTATATCTGGATTAAGACCTTGGCTTTACAAATTTCAAGTGGAAACAAGGAAGTATTAGAACACACTGAATATGATGAAAAGTTTTCCTTTAGCAATAAATGTTTCAGCTTGTTCTTCAGGCTGCAGCAGAGGACTACATTTTTCTTTTTTCTCTTATATTTCCATGGAGACCAGCTGATAAAAGACTAAACACTGTTTTTTTTCAAGGCTAAATGTTAATGATTACTGAAAGCATACAGTTCATTTTCACATTTGAGGTGAATAAAAATAAAAAAGTTACCAAGTAGTGTAAGAAGCACAGGCAATAATATGCGTCCTAGCATGGATAACCACAATTTCAGGTTAATTAGAGCCTGTTTAATTGCTGTCTATTAGGCACAAATGTTCCTATTAGGAGGGTTAAACTTCTTTATTTGAAGATGTACATAGTTATCTGCATGTGTGTTAAATTAATAGGTTATGGGGTCTTCTGGGTTTTTTGAGGGTTTTTATTAAAACAAAAAATCTTGCAAAATATGACATAAATTCCAATATTGATGACAAGAAAAAAACTGTATAACGGACTAACCTGCCAAACTTTAATGGGTGCGTGTATCACAGAAGCTAGAAATGGACATTTAAAAAAGCAGCCATGTGTAATATGTGGGAATAATAACTTCTTACCATAATGGTGACACTTTCCATACTATTTTGAAATGTGAATGTTCTCTCAGGTATAGACAAAAAGGAAGAAATAATTATATCAAGAAATGCAGAGTGTAAATAGCAGTGGTACAGTGGACACATTTGGAAAGAAATGAGCATGGGAATTTGGTAAAGAAACAATTGTGGGATGGATAGTTTGTAGAATATCAGGGACAAAGGAAAAGAGGAATACTTATATTCATTTCTAGAGGAACTCCAGCAGTGATAGAAGAGGGAAAAATAATGGCAAAATTGTGGTGATAAGGATTACACCGGTATGTGTATATATTCTGTCTAATGAGAACATTTACACACATTTAATAACTATTTCAGATCATAAGCTGATAATTGCTAAGATGTGTAAAAACCATGAACATAAGTTAAACAACAGCTCACGGCATAAAAACAATAAACCAAACAAACTGAGTAACGTAAAAAATTTAATTGGACAAAGCTTTCAGGTCAGGAAAAACCTTCATCAGTGTTAACATCATTTCCTACTACAGTATATTTAAATAAATTCAAATAAGTCACAGCCAGTCACGAACAACAATTAATTATCTTAAAGGCATCTCACAAAGTCTCATATGTATATTTTTAAAACAGTCATAAAAAATATATATAAAAAACAACTGAAATAAATATTAACATTATGAACATATTATAACATATATGTGAATATTTTCCTATATTTTGTCTATGTTTGAGTATAGGTTTGATAGATACCATCTGGTTCAACCCAGGTGCCTGACTGCACACAATATTAAGATCCATTTATATTCTACCATTTCTAATTTGTTGTTGATGTCGCCTCTCCTAATTCCCTTCCTAACATAGTCTATAACCCTAAATGTGAAACAGTGTGATGGATCAGTTTCACTTATATGTTTTGCTAAAGCATTCAATAGAACGTTTTGTCTAATATTTGAATTATGCTCTATGATTCTGTCTCTAAGTCTCCTAGTCGATTTCCCAACATAAAAACCAGTACATTGTCTGCATGTTGCCAAGTAGACAATGTTGGTAGAATTACAGGTTGCTGTCCATCTGAAATCAAATTGTCTTCCAGTTTTGGGGTGTATAAAACTAGCATCCCTATTAATATAATTGCCACAACAACAGTTGTAACATGGGTAGGTTCCATTTTTGCCTCTTCCCAATACATTAAAATGTGGTCTGATGACTTTATAACACAAATTGTTGCTTCATATTCATGCAATTCCTATAAGCAAACTTAGAGGTGTCATTGATTAGTTGTCTAAGTTCTGAGAGAGCTCCTAATACTTCCCAGTTATCAGATATAATTTTCTCAATCTGTGGGGTGCTTCTACTGTAGGTCATAACATATCTTATGAGTGTCTGAGTCATAATAGAAGTATTTGTGACCGCCCCATTGTTCTGTATTGTGGTACTGAAATATGTGCTGGCCCTGTGTGTAACTTCATCAAAACATTGAGAAAGTGTATCAGGGTTGTAACCCCTCTCAAGGAATAACTGCATCATCTCTTTGACTTGTTGTTGATAAGTCTGTGTATCAGTATTCAGCCTACTCAAATGTAGTATCTGTGATTTTTCTGTACCCCTGAATATATGTGACGCATGCATACTTTTCTTATGCAAATATTTATAACCATGTATCAGTTTTCTATATACCAATGTATGCATGTCAATGTGAGAGATGCAATTATACAGCCAAACTGGAGGCTAAGCTATCTCAACCCAAGACTGGACCACGCAGTCAAGAGGAGAAGGGAAATACTTGCATAACACCACCAGTCTCACATAGACCTATGAAACCGGCACCGGCAAAAAACACACATAAATACACGAAAACATACTCAGAGGCTCTAAATAAAAATATGTAAAAGCAACAGAGACCTCCAAAGCAGACATCCAAGCAACCTCCACCCCCCAACACAATCCATGAAACACATAATTCACAAAACCAGTGTGCCATGCAATCACAGCCCTTAAGGCAAAATAACATACCCAACACACTAGCAATAGGTGACTATAGTCAGGCACACTGACGTCCCACTAGGCTGAACAAGGAGAAGGTTACTGTTAGCTGCCTGCCGAGTGCCAGGATCCACCACATAACACAAGCACTCAGGTCACTCCAGAACAAGTACAAATATGACTCTGTCATTGTCCATGTTGGTGTGAATGACCTGAGCCGTATCTTCCTGAACTACATGAAAAGAGACATGGAGGAGCTCTCTGATCACGTAGCCCGGGCCGGTATGACCCTGACCCTGAGTAGCATCCTGCCCTCACCAAGGATGATACCACGGTATACAGAAAAAAATGATCAATTTCAACAATTGGCTAAGCTTCTGGTGTCACTCAAAGGGAATCCAGTGTCTGTCAGCCTGGGATGACATGCTTGACAAGCCACGCTGCTTAGATAGAGACCTGTCACCCTTAGGCTTTCGAATACTGGCCAAGGCTCTTGCCTCCCCCATAGTGCCTTTTTTAGGCAAGGCTCAAAAGACAAACCCGCCACCATAAATAGCGCAAGTAACAAAAAACTGAGGGTAATGCTACTCATTGCCAAAAGTTTAAACCTCAAAGTACACGCACTCTAGGCACTCCTCAGTATGGAGAAAATCGATATATGTGCAGTAACAGAAACCTGGTTTAAGGCTCTAGAGAGCACCCCAGCACTACCAGGCTACAACTCATACCATACATTTCGGCCACAAAACCCGACCGAAATACAAAAAGTGGGGGAGTATCCATATTCATCAAAGATACCCACACCTTCAGGTTAGTGGCACAGCACGATGCTTCAGAGATCATCCACATGCAACTAACAATGGGCAAAACTGCTATTCAAATTATAGCTTGCTACAGATCACCCACCATGTCCCAGGACCCCCACTCCGCATTCCTGGAAACACTGGGAAACATAAAGGTCCTACAAAACACCCTGATATTGGGTGATTTCAATTACCCAAGCATTAACTGGGAGAACTACTCAAGTACAAACTCCCTTGTCCAACATTTCTTAGAATTTATAAACTCAAATGCCCTGGATCAAGTGGTCAACACCCCCACCAGAGGTGATAACATATTGGACCTGGTCATCACCAACATGGGCGACTGGTGTTCCACACTGGACGTCATCCCCTCGTTGGTTAGATTTGACCATAAACTAATCACTCTGGATACTCACATTCCACCACCAACCCTGGTCAAAGAAACCACCATGAAAAATTTTTCAAAAGAAAACTTCACGTTACTTAAGACCGAGGTGGAAAGTTTCAAAGCCCCCATGCTAAAGGATAACGCTGTCCGAGCTGCAAAATCCTTTACTAATGCATTCTACGGGCACCTACAAGTATGCATGGATCGTGCTATCCCAAACAAAACCAAGACTCACTCCTCCAAGAAAAGGAAACCAGTCTGGTGGACCCCTGCCATAAACAAGCTATACAATAGAAGGAGGAAACTAGCACAGAAAAGAGTACAATCCCAAGAAGGGAAGACATCCCTGATCAGTATCAGCAAGAAATTACTTTCCCTCATAAAATCATCCAAGGCTAGCTTCGAAAGAAAAATTGCCATGGACTCCAAAGATAACCACAAGACATTCTTTAGCTATGTCAAGAATTTAAGTGGCAATTCTCAGATGTGCTCGGAGTTACTGCAGAATGGCATAAAATACACTGAACCGACAGATATAGCCAACATCTTGGCAGACAGGATCAGTGCAAACTTCACCCCCTCTCACCCTCAAAAGGGCCCATAACTATACCAGAAGAATGTAGTGCCCCTGAAATCACAGACATTCAGGTTAAAGCAGCCCTCTCCAAAGCCAAAACACAGCATCAATGGAACCAGACGGTGTCCCAGGCTGCATCCTACACGAGCTCAAAGATGAACTAACCCCTTACCTAAACACACTGTTTCAACTCAGCCTCTCCAGAGGCTATGTGCCCACAGAGTGGCGCACAGCAACGGTTATTCCTCTCCACAAAGTTGGAGCCACAACGGGCCCCGGGAACTATCGGCCTTTAAGCCTGACTAGCTTGGTCTGCAAAGCTATGGAGCGCATCATTATCGGTCTCATTAACAGAGACATTGGGACCCTCCAAACACTAGACCCTACCCAGTTCGGCTTTGTTAAGGGCAGATCATGCCTCCTAAACCTGGTGGACTTCTTTGAGAGAGTTACCAAGGCTATAGATGAGGGAAAGGTGGTCCACACAGCCTACCTAGACCTCACAAAGGCCTTCGACACCATTCCCCACTCAGGTATTATAGATAAGCTCACCAGCCTGAAAATAAACCCCTATGTCACGAGATGGGTTGCCAACTGGCTCACGAACAGAACCCACATGGTAAGAGTTGCGGGAGCTAGGTCTGACTCTAAACCGGTCACAAGTGGCATTCCCCAGGGCTCAGTCCTAGGCCCCCTCCTGTTCGGCATATACTTGTCAGAGGTACAGGCAAGCACAGGAGGACTATGGCTCACCAAGTTTGCAGATGACTGCAAACTAGGGGCTATAATTGACTCTCCAGCTGACACAGACATCCTCCAAAAGGGTCTCACTGAGACAGATACCTGGTGTCAAAACCATGGCCTCAAGCTAAATGCCAAAAAGTGCATAGCCATCCCCTTAGGAAAAAACAAAGTACCCACAAACTATCACATAAGTGGTAGCCCCCTAAATACAGAAGACGTAATAAGGGATCTGGGGACCCAAGTAGATAGTAACCTCTCCTTTGATAATCAATTGCCAAAGTAGTTAGAAAATCCTTCTATGTGGCCCACCTAATCACAAAAGGGTTTGCATCCAGATCAAAAGAGGTCATTGGGCCCTCTACATACCACTCATCAGACCCATCATAGAGTACAACGCCCCATTTGGGATGTACCTTACAAGACACCTGCAACAACTGGAAAGACCACAGAAGTACCTCACCAAGAGGATCACTGGCCTCAAGCAGATGCCCTATGCAGCTCAACTGAAGAAACTCCAGCTGTACTCGGCTGCATAACGCCCACTCAGAGGTGATCTCTACCTGACATACAAGGCCATGTCCAACCCAGACTTTATGGACTTGCTCCACCTAAAGAAAACCTTATCCCCCTTGAGCCACATGCTCCAGGGATCTAAACCTCACCACAACAATAAATAGGACGTGCTGGAGGGATAGATTCCTGTCCCAGAGACTTCTCATGCTCTGGAACAAGATTCCAATCTACATTAGGCAGAGCTCCTCGCTAATCCTCTTCAAGAGAAACCTTGACGAGTGAATGGGAAACAGAAAGTTTAACCCATGGATCACTTCAATGGCTCTGCTGGACAGAGGTACAGGGAACTAATCTAAGGGGGCGCAAAAGCCAACACATTCCGGCTAGGATTATAAATGCCTTCAGGCAGATAGCTTAGTACCTACCTATGAACCTAAGTTATAGCTAGTAAGTGGATAAAACTGATGTGGAATTTAAAAATAGGGTAGAAATAAAAAAGATTTTTTTAAGAAATAATAAGAATTACTTAGAGGGGCTGACAAAGGTTGAAGTTTTACAAAATAAGAGGAATCTAACAGAACAAGAAGAAGAGCAATTGCACAATGCCAAAGAGAAAATAAGGGAGTACCTGGATAATGTGCATGAATCTAGAAAAATTGATCTTAAGCAACTGTTTTCCATTAATATCTCCAGAGCACAAAAACTTTTGGCACAGCAGTTTAGACAACATAAAGTAGAAAGGGTTGTTTCCAAACTTAGGGAGCCTGTGACAAAAAAAAATCAGAGATCCTGTAGAGATATTAGAGATAGTTTGGAAATTCTATGAAAATTTGTGTAAATCAGAGAAGTGAGGAAATAAAAAAAAAAGCATAAATTCTATTTATGGAAAACTTAAATACGCCAAGGTTAGACGCAAATGAGGCTCAACAACTAAGAGTTAAGATAGGAGGAGATGAGATAAAAATGATAATATATAACCAAATCTGCAGGAAGGTCTCCAGGAATTGATGGTATTCCAGTGGAAGTTTGGAAGCTAAGAGGGAAGAAAGTGATAAAGATCTGCAAGGTTTTGTTTAACAGTATTTTAAAGGAGGGGAGGCACCAATATCCTGGAAAAAAACTGTGGTGGATGTAGTACCTAGAGACGTTAGGACCCATCTCATCCAGCTTCATATAGGTCTGTTTCAACTTTAAACCATGATTATAAAATGTTTGTCTATAATGGCTAAAAGAATGGCAAAGGTGATGCCAAAATTGCTAGATATAGACCACTATAGTTTTGTAGATGCAAACATTTGACAACATTAATAGAACAATTATGATCCAGAGGGAAGCAGAATGTAAGAAAATACTGCACTTACTGGTGGGTCTTGATGCAGAGAAAGCATTCAACAGAGTAAGTTGGGATTTTATGAGCCAGGGCAATGGAAGCATTTGCATTTCCCAATTCAAAAATATGGTTAATTATAAGCATATATGAAGGATCTGAGGTAAAAATCAAGGTGGGAGGGTTCCTGTCTGATAGGTTGCGTCTTAACAGAGGAATCAGACAGGGGTGTCCTATTTCACCTTTATTATTTGCACTATATTTAGAACCATTGGCAAAGAAAATAAGGGACTCAGAAATTGGTATGGTATTCAAGAAAAGTTGGGCTGTATTTGCTGATGATATGGTTTTGTACCTGATGGAACCAGAAAAGGACATCTCAGTGTTGTGGAACATTCTTATGCAGTTCCTTTTTTTTCAGGTGGGGATTTAAAATTAATGAATATAAAACAAAGGCCAAAGCTATAAGCTATGTGCCCACATATGAATTGGTTCAGCAGTACCTACATTTATGGTGACAATAAAATGAAGTATTTTGGAGTATGGTTTAAGAAGGATTCTGATATGACAGCTAAGGATATCTAAATAAATGATCAAAAGATAATACAAAAACTGAGAAACTGGAAGCACTTGCCTATGGATATTGATAGAAAGATACAAGCAGTACAAATGTGTTTAGTCCCTTTAATTTTATAAACAGGTCAGTCATATTTTTATCGACTGGAGGAGAATCCGTGGGTAGTAATTAATAAAGTGTTGAATGATTTTATTTAGGAGGGAAAGAGGGCAAGAGTCAAGTGGGATAAGTTGATCCTCCCAATAGAACAAGGAGGTTTAGGATTACCTGATTTTAAGGGATATTTTAGAGCTACACAGTTAAGGATCTTATACATAACACAAGCAGAAAGTACTATTCAAAGTGGAAAGGGATGATGATAAAGTGTGTATGTGTGTGTGTGTGTGTGGGGGGTAATTCAAGAAATAAAGAATGAATGGGATTTTGGACATAGATCCTTAAGGGGAATAACAGTCATACAGAATGGAGAGGTAAGTCAGCAAGCAAAGGAGAGGAATATTGCTGAAATTAAATTCATCCTCAAGTCTTGGTGAGTACCTTCATGAGGTGGACCATGTTTTTCACAATATCTCACCAAGATGACAATGATATATAGACTGAATTTTATATAGCATATATCATGAACAGAAATAGGTCAAAAATTAAAAAAAGCTAGCTGGGTGCACAAGACCCAGGTTAAAAAAAGTGCCCAGTCCTGGTAGGCTTACACAAATCTATAACAGAACCCCCTTTTAGACCGATTGTGTCGGCCAGAATATCCAAGACACACCCTTTAGCTGTTTTCATTGATCGAACAGTAAAGGATATTGTTCACAACCAAAAGCATTTGGTTAGGGATTCCTGGGATTTCCTGGGTAAGATTGACAAAAGTTTATGGTCTGAAAGTTGTATTTTTACAACCATAGATGTGAAAGATCTTTTTTCTTGCATACCCAGGCATGAGGGCTTTGAATTTTTTGAAGAGAGTATCTCCAGGTATTCTGTACTACCTATGGGTAGGAAATTGTTAACCCTTGAACTAATGGAGGTAGTACTAGACAACAACTTTCTCAGTTTTGAGGGTGAATTTTACAAACAAACCAGTGTGCCCCCGTATACGCCAATCTGGTTTTATTGGAATGGGAAAACAGATTCATTTTTTCTGGTCCATTTATCAGGTATATCAAAACTTATCTTCGATTTTTGGACGATATTTTTGTTATATGGGACAATACGGTTGACAAGTTGGAAGAATTCATTAAATACATCAACAATTCTACTACCTTTCTTTCTTTCACGTATCAAGTTGAGAACCATTGTATCAGTTATCTGGATATTATTTTGAGTAAAACTGTTGATGGTTTTAAGTCACAGATTTATAGAAAACCCACCTGGTGTAACAGTTATCTCCATTTTGATAGTCAACATCCCTATCACCAAAAAAGGAGTATAGTGAAGGGACAGGCAGTGAGGGTAGCAAGAATGACATCAGAATTTAAGGATTTACATCAGGAGTTCTTGTTTTTGGGAGAGAAATTCATTGAGAGGGGCTGTCCTAAAAATTTGGTAGGTGAGACTTTGGAGGAGGTTTACAAAGGATGGGGGTCGAGATACAAACCTTTATTAGGACAACCATGGTCTGTCAGTGTTACTTTAACAGAGGAGTCTAGGGATTTCCAGGGGGCCTTTGTTATTGAACACAATGGTTTTTCCGACCATGTTACCCAGACACTTCAGAGCAATTGGTCCATCCTAAAAACTAACCAGGAAATTTATGATATGGCTGGGGACAAACCACGGGTTGTATACAAAGTTGGTCAGAATTTTAAGAAACTTTTTGAAAGGGGAACAACTTCATATAGATACAACAAGGGAACACATTCTTGTGGGGCATGTAGTCAATGTTCATATATTAATCTAGTTAAGCATATTATTTTAAACAATGGCTTGAACAATATAATTAGATTTTGTAGAGGAAACTGCAGGACTAGGATGTTGGTGTATTTGGCCACTTGTTCACATTGTCCAGCATATTACGTGGGCAAAACTGAGAGGGCACTAAAAACTAGGATTTATGAGCATATGAATGACATCAAAAACAAAAAAGAGACTAGTGCCCTTTATAAACACACTACAGTTTGCCTCTCTCCACCGGATTTTAAATTCGGTATTGTGGACTTGATAGACAGGAACATGAGAGGAGGGGATTATAAAAATCTTTTACTACAAAAAGAAATAAGGTGGCAGTTAAGATTAAAGTCAAATATAAAACCAGGCTTAAATGAGTACATCAACATCAAAGCAATTCTGTCAGGGAGATCAGATTTGGTATAATCACAATAACCTTATAAAAATTAAATCTTACCATCTACCAAACACAATATTCATAATACAGACACACAAATAGTGAAATGTCTCAACAACTCTCCTTTTTATTGCATTTTTATTACATTTTAAACCAATGTTTTGGTTGCAGGAATTTTCTTATATTTTTATATGATTAATAGCAGTAATGAATGCACTGATATACTTTTGTATTTGCTGCTTTAAATGTTAAGTGAACTAATTGATGTGTGATGATGATTGGTTCATTTGAATTGTACTCACCATGTGCTTTAGTATTTAAACTGTCTATGTTAAGCAAACATTGTGATCTGATGAAGCTATTTTTTAGCGAAAGCGCTTATCCATTGTTTTACTAATAAAAGTATCTGGCTTTGAATATAAGATTTGACCCTTGCTTTTGCTCTTGCGCTACGTTTTTTATTATATATTTACTGGTTGTTTCCACAAGAGCATTTACCAGTGAGAGCAGTATTTTGGATTTTTTGACAATGATATATAGATTGAATTTTATATAGCATATATCATGAACAGAAATAGGTCAAAAATTAAAAAAAGCTAGCTGGGTGCACAAGACCCAGGTTAAAAAAAGTGCCCAGTCCTGGTAGGTGCTGGTGCCAGGACTGGAAAAAATTACAGTGTAGAATCCTCAAAATAAGGAAACATTCCTACAATGGGGTCAGGCCAGATCCAGGGGGAAGATGGCCTCCCTGTTGTAGAAGGAAGTAGCAGTCCACAAAAATCACAAAATTGGTAAGCCAAGAGATAGGCATAAAGATGATAGAGTGGTCTGTTGAGGATAAGAAAGAAATTATGTATTGTTACTATTATGTAAAACGCCCAGGATTTCCAGACATGATATACAAAGAGATTAAGAGAGAAATTAGAGGAAAGAAAAATACTTCCAAAAGAAAAACTGTCAGAAGCTTCAAATAAAAATTTGTGTTCATTAATACCAAGAAACTTTGATCTGTTTAGAAAAAGAAGCATCTCAGGAAGTGCGAAAGTATAAATAACACAAACCTAGTGATTTTTGAAAAATATAAAAAAGAAATATGGACATGGGAAGGAGAGAGAGATTTGATATGGTGCAATATTTATGCAAAGTCGAAAGCCAAATTAATCAATACAAAAAAGGCAGCTCCAAAGATATTTGAAGAGAAATACAGACAAAAGCATCAAGATATGGACAATTTCAAAATAAAAAATAATAGCACAAATAGGAAATGTAGAAAAGTAGATTAGTAAAGTAGAAGTAAAAAAAAATAGAAGCTGAAATTATGGAATGCCTGCAAAGTGAAGGATTTGATGTAGAAGGTCTAACACAGGTTGCATCACAGCATGACGGAATGAGTCCCAAAAGTAAGGAGAAACAGGAAGGTCAGGAGACATCTGAAAAAGAAATATAGGCATGGGAAAGAAAAAGGGATTAAATATGGTGTAATATTTATGCAATGGAGAAAGGAAAACTAATCGGTACAAAAAGAGCAGCACCAAAGATATTTGAAGAGAAATACAGGTAACGGAATCTGGACATGGAAAACTTTACAGTACAATAAAATAAGAAGACACAGAGAAAAAGTAAAAAAGGAGATCAGTAATAGAGAAATTAAATAAATAGAAACTGATGTTATGGAGTACCTGCAAATTGAAGGATTCAGTGTAGAAAATCTGACTCAGAAAACACCACAGCAGAATACAGCAATGGGCATCCAAATTAAGGAAAAAACAGTGGAATTGGAAGCAACCGGTCAGTTGCCCTATGAAGATATTTTGGAGCCTTCCACAGGAAACCAGTATAAACATTCACTTGAAGCTGGACAAGTAATGGAAGGAACAGGAAACTGTGGCAACTCTGACGCAGTCAATGTTGAGGAGTAATAGGCCAGTGAGTTCCCATATGACTCAGCAAGGGATGACACAGGATGAAATTGAAGAGAATGTGCCACAGGAAGATGCTATAGAACTTTCTGTAGAATGCCACGGGAAACAAAAAATGTGCCCTCAGTTTAGAAGAAAATGAGCTAAGAGAAGAGTTGCTTGATTTAATAGAGGTAGACATATTAAGATCAAGGAAGTATCGAATAGAGAAAACTGTAAAGCAACTAGGAGAAGAAGTGTCACTGCTAGAAGACTATCAAAGAGGGAACAGATCAACAAACATACTCATAGATGTGATAAAAGCAATGTGCAGCATTAGAACAGATCAGGATCTATCATGCACTATCGCAAATAATAAAAAATCTTAGCACAGGCAGACAAACTCCAAAGAGTACATTACCCGCTCAAAAGGCCTGAATCTAATAGACAACATCAACAAAGCCTGCTGGAGAGGCAGGTTTGTCTTCCAGTGACTGCCCCCTCTCTGGAATAGACTTCCCATACACGTCAAGCAAAGTACCTCGCTGACCATCTTCATGCGCAACCTTGATGAGTGGATGGGAAACCACAAATTTGTTCCAGGGGTTTCACCTGTGTCCCTCATTAACAGGGGCGACTGGTGCTGACTGAGGTTTCCTTTTGGGGATAAACTCTTGGCTAGACTTGTAAGGGCCCCAGGGCCATTAGTCTAGTAACCTCCTGTGATCCTATCTTATAAGATATCTAGATAAATACAAAGGAAAAGTACAAAATAAGAAATTTGTTGATGACCCCAAAAAGTTTTATAGAGAATTGGGAAACAAGGCAAAAGGAATTGAAAGAACACTCAAAAAAGAAAAAAATAGATACATTTTGGAACATAACAAAGATGCTGAATGGATAGAAGTAAAAGAACGGGTAAGAAGTTCAAAGGTACAGGATATGAAATGGGATAAAATAACAACCAGAGAGATTGAAACAAAGTAAGAAAAGCCTCCAGTTGGAAAACCCCTGGAGCAGATGCAGTACCTAACTTCTGGCTAAAAGTGTAAGCATCTTTGCATAAAGATTTAGCCATGAGTAAGAACTGTTTATATGCATACCCTGAACAGATACCAGCCTGGTTAACAATAGGAAAAACAATGTTTCTACTTGAGTGAACCTGCAAGTTATCCTAAATATTGTAGACCAATAACTTGCCTTCTGATGACGTATAAACTGTTCACCAGAATTGATGCCAACAGAGTTTATAGTCATTTACAAGAAAGTTCAATTATGGCAATAAAATAAAAGGATAATAAAAGAAATTCATATAGAACAAAGGGATCATTTGTTGCTAAATAAAGTCATAGTGAAGAACTGTAAAAAGGGGAAGATTCTAAGTATGGCATGGATTGATTACAAAAAAGCATCTGACAGTATCCCACATTCATGATAAAAGAGTGTTTAGTTTGATTACATTACAGTGACCATGAAACAGTGGCAGACCACTTTGCAATTAAGCCATGATAAAGGACAAGTAATTATTCCAGGGTTAAAAATTCATAGGGGGATATTCCAGGGTGACGCCTTGTCACCGCTGCTATTCTGTCTTGCCCTTAACCCATTAAGCTGTCTATTTAACAGATTAGAAACAAATAGTGGACTCAAACTGGAAGTGATTAATGGACACAGTAAGGTTCGATTTATATGTCTTTATTAAGGCATTAATGTCCTAAAATAATTTTCTACATGGGCTGGTCCTTGTCATTATATTACACCAGGTTTGATATTGTCCCCGCTTATACGATTGGGCAAAACTTCCCCACCCTATAGAATGGATATTTCTAATTTAATTAAGGGGTTGTCTTTGGATAGGGATGACCTATCTGTTTTGGGTATTGGGAATGAACTTGCATCAGAGCAGGGAGTATCTGGTGTTAAAATTAATGATACCGGTGAAGGTCTTTTTGCCACACTAACAAAACATATGAGATCAATGAGGAATAACGTGTGGCATTATAAGCTATTCAAAGCCTATATGGTTAAAGGAATAACACCTAGGGGCTTGAGAGTTAAGATTCAGCCTATGGTCAGCGGCCCAGACGAATTGCTTTATCAGCAATGGAAGGAAGCCCAACATACAGCTACTATGCATTTTGTAGAAATTTTATGTGGGTTCTATGACAAAACCATTGATGCTGAAATGAGTGCCATCAATGAGATTACTGGACGTATTAAAGAATTTGAGGGACAGCAAAACTATTCAGTTTGTCTCAATAAGCTAAACATGGAACTGACTAATTTGGAAACTCAACTGCGTGATAGGAAAAAGAAAAAGTTTCTTAGGGATGTTTTGGATTATGAACAAGGGGACCCCTTTTTCTAGAAATAAAGAGGAACATGTTAGATTTACTAATAAATATCCCACTAGTAGAAAACATCCAAGGTCTATCCTTAAGAAGACTGGGGCATCTGATACTTCAGGTGATGACTCCTGTTAAGGGCCAGATAATGAGACCTTCTCTTCCACAGGCTCACCAGCACAGAAACGTAGAAATTCCAATGATTCTATGCAGTTAAACCTAGAAGGAGGAGGGTGGTAGGAAGCATAGGAAATGTAGAGAACATAGAGGGTTTGCTTTGCAAATTTGTACAGAAGTAAAAAAATTATAATGCGTTAAATATTTCTTCCTATCCCCTCTCCTCTGTACAGAGGAACATTCTAAATAAAGGTTTAACATATATTCCGGGTTTTTTTGTACCTGAAGAATCTTTTGCAAAAGATGTTGATTTTTGACAAATTATCCAGGGGTAATACAGGAACAGAGCCAACTGCTAGCCAGATACTCTTTAAGAAGGAGTTTGAATTTAGAGGTGGAATGGGTATTAAGAATGATTTGAGGAGTGGGGTTCCACAGTTTTGCTACTTGTCATGAAAATAAGGATTCACCAAAAGAGTTATAGGCTTTCATAACTTGTAGTAGCAGTTTATTAGATGAGCGGTGGGAGCGAGTAGTGTTGTAAGGATGTACTAGATCTATTAGAGCGGAGCAGTCATTAGGTTGGTGTAGGATGCTGTGGACGATAGCTAGTTGGTTGAGTGTTAGTAAGTTTGGAAGTTCAAGCCAGTGTAGTTGTTTCAGGGCAGTACAGTGGTGGATTCTATTATGTAGGCTGGCAGCAAAACGAGCGATATTTTGGTAGCATGTTTCAAGTTTAGCTAGGTAGGTCTTCTTTAGATTTGAAAAAATGGGTGAGGCATATTGTAGTGTGGAGAGGAGGCATGTTCTGGCAAGTGTTTGTTTAGTTGATGAAGTGATGAATATTCTGTACCTTTAGTACTTTTTTAATGGTGAGGGCAATGTGATTGTCATATTTCAGGCCAGAATCTTTTGTGATAACAAGTAACTTAGTGCTATCAACTGGTTTAGTTATATTTCCATTGGATGAGTATGTGTATTGTTGAATGGAGATTTGGGAGTTTATTTGAAAATATCATAAGCTTAGTCTTATTTGGGTTAAGTATGAGTTGTCGTTTTTTTAGGAAAAGTTCTATGTCCGAGAAAGCAGATTGAGTCATGGATATGAGGTCTGGTAGAGGGGGGCTGCACAGATAACAGTGGAATCGTCTGCATACTTTATAATTGTGGCATTGGGAGTGGAGGAGCTAAGATTGTTGGTAAAGATGGAAAAAGTAGTGGGCCGAGAATAGAGCCCTGTGGGACTCCTATGTTGATGGATAAAAGAGTAGAGATTTCATTGTCCCATTTCACTGATTGTTGTCGGCAGGTTAAGTAGCTGTGGAACCAGGTAATGGAATCTAGAGAGAGACTGATAGATTCCAAGTCAAGTAGTAGTTTTTGATGTGATACAGTGCCAAATGCTTTTGACATATCTAAGAAAATGGAAGAAACAAATTGATTACTATTTTTATGGTGACTTATTGTGTTTGTGAAACTTAAGAGGGCTGTGGTAGTACTGTGTTTAGGTCTAAAACCATGTTGGGAATTGGAGATTAGGTTGTTTTGTATGAAGTGGGATAGTAGTTGAGAGTGTATGAATTTCTCCAGTATTTTGCTAAGAGGGGAGAGTATGGCAATGGGTCTATAACTGGATAACTCGGTGGATTTGACCACCTTTGTGTAGGGATATTATATGGGAAATTTTCCAGAGTTTAGGTACATAATGTTCAATGATTGAGCGATTTATTAGTATAGAGATAAGGTACAAGATAGAGTCTGATGCTAGTCAAAGAAATTCACTTGGAAGTTAATCTACAGCTAGTCTAGTGGGTTTAAGTTGGAGGAGGAGTTTTTTGATATAAGAAGTTAGGCCAGGGTGAAATGAGAAGGTTATGGGTATGTGGTCAGCTGTTAAGGGGATGATAGGAGGGTCTTTGTCATAATTGTTAACTAGGGCCAGAATAGAGTTAATGAAATATGTGTTACATTGGGTTGCTATGCTAATGTTAGGGGAGGGTGTAATGGTTTGACCAGGATTCAAGAGTTGTTTGGATAGCCAGAATTTATGAGGATAGTTTCTGTATTTGTGTTGAAGTGTGCTGTAGTATGATTTTTTTGTCAGATCTAATCTGTTTTTTGGTTAAGTTGCGTAGTTGATGGTATTTGTGGAGGGAGGCTTCAGTTTTGCAGGTTTGATATGTGTGCCAAGCTTTATCTCTTTGTTTCATAGTGTTTAAGCTGTCTATTGACAGCTATGATGTTGGTGTAGATTTGCAGCGTCTTTTATGAATAGGAGCAAGGGTGTCAAGAATGTTTAGGAAAGAGGTATTGAAGTATGCAACAGCTTCAGCCGAGGAAAGTTGTTTCAAAGGGGACCGGTTGTGTTGTTGCAGGAGGTAGTTGAAAGTATCTGTGGAAAAATGTTGTTTTGAGTGGATATTTCTTATAGATAGTATTTTTAATTAAGTTAGTTTTGTGCCTGATAAGGTAGGTGAAGGCATGGTCAGTTAGGGAGTCAGGAAGATAGCCAGATTGTGAATATAGGTGTGGGTGATTAGAGAGTGCCCAGTCTAGTACTGAATGTCTATTGCTGTGTTTGTCAATTCAGGTTGCAGTGGATATGAGTTGAGAGAAACCAAAAAGGTTGATGTAATAGCAGAAAGTATTCTGACAACTAAGCCAATGCAAGAATGGAGAAAGGCAATTCTGACAGTAGGGATGACTACAATTTGGGGTACATAGAATATGCAAGAGTGGGCTGGAATTTACTATAGAAAACTGTCAAAGGAACCAAGGTATTGGGAGCAAATAACTAGAGATGGAAAGGTAATAGGATGGGAAGAGGCCAAGAAGACATTTGGACTGCAGGCCAGAGACTGCCTTTCCTATTAGGGACTGATATCAAAGCATAGGCAAAGAGAAAGGGATAGGGGAATCCTAAGTGAAAGACCTCCTTTGTTGTTGTTGTGTCTTTCGGCTTTTCCCGGTTAGGGGTCGCCACAGCGGAACTCCGGTCCGCTAATGATTGGCAGTAGATTTTTACGTGCCGAGTTGCCAACCCTGACGCACAACCATCAATGAAGGTATGCCCATTCACACATGTCTCCACACAGAAGACGCTCTAGCTGAGAATCGAACAGGACAACATCTATTTGTGAGGTGACAACGCTACCACAGCACCACCACCTACTTTGTTATAGGTTTAGAAAGGGATAATTAATAGGAAAGTAGGACATATAAAATATTGCATTGTAATTAAATGAATCAATCAGAAGAGGTTAGAAAAGATTGGGAAGAGAGACCGTATAAGCAGATGTCCTTCTGTATCACTGTTGCAGTATTCTTTACAATAGGGATCCCCTGCCTAGGGCAAACCAACGTCCAAGCCATTATACCAAAGCCTTTAGATTGGAACGGGTATGCCATATGTCAAAAGTATGCTCCCTGATGTACAATCCTCATAACTTCTTTGCCACCAGTCTGAACACTATCTTCAATCATTGGTCTGAACTTTCGTTTATCTGCTGGTTACCAAACTGTTTTCAGATAAATGCCCGATTGTTTTTTTTTTTTTTTGATTTCTTGGACTTGTTTTACCTTGTGCTTTTTGTTGGTTTCATACCAGAAAGGGGAGATGCCAATACAGGAGATAGATTCGCCATAAAGATCTTCACAAGCAGTGTTTATTTTGCTTAGGTGCTTCCCATGACTATGCCTGTTGTGTGATTTGCCAAGGTTTTGTCCGTAAGACATCTTTCTTCCCTAGCTATTTATTTCGAATACCAACAGCATAAACTGTTGGCTAAAGACACTATGGAAGGATCATCCTGGCCCGAGGGTCAGTCATCTGCGAAGAAAAAGACTAAGAAAGCTCAGTTGGACTCTTCGGCTGTTCTATTCCCACTGGTTGTCTCTCTTGAGGCTAGTGAAAGCCCAGAGGATCATCCAGTTTCTTTGTCAGATTCCTCTGCTGTGACCGCTTCAGAGGCTAACATAGATCCAACTTCAAGCACGTCTATCCTTGCAGACATCCTCCTCAGATGTTTCTAGGGAACAGTGGCTGATAATTACCAAAGGGCCTAGGGTGTTCCTCAGATGTTTGTTAGGGAAGAGGCTCCGACTACAATCATAGAATGTTGTGAGGGGTCAGAGCCCCCTAAGGTGTTTAAGACTGATGTCCCTCTCAGAAAGAAGAAGAAAACTAAGCACATTTTTCCTGCTCCTAAAGATCCTCAGAGTGAATAACAAACCTTCACTCAAGGTCTGTTTAATGCCTTTATGGCTCTAAAGCCTCCACAGGGGATTTCTATTTCTACTTCTCCTTGGTCTTCTATCCCTCTTAAGAGACCTAGGAAACAGGATTCCTTGGAGAATGTTGTAGATTCTGATGAAGAATCTCTGACTTATTCTTCCCAGATTTCTTCTCTCTTAGATTATGGCTCTGAGGAAGAATAGTCTTATCAGTTTTGACTCTCCTTTTGAGGATATTTCTCGTGGAGACACTATTTCCAGAATGATGGAGATTTTCAAATGGGACTGTGCCCCGGTGTCTGATGTTCAGAGGAGGTACTATCAGCTTCTACAGATGGAGTCTCCTAGATTCTCTGCTGATCCTGCTGTTCTTGCTGCCTTTGTTGGATACATTTTCCACTGCTTCTCAGGCTCCTGTTTCCCAGCTCCTTGCCCACCAAAACTGTTAAGTTTTAAAGTGCCTAATGACTGCACATTTCTTTATAGGTACCCCTCATGTGACCCTTCTGTGTTATTAGTTGCTTGTGATAAATCCTCCAAATTGTTGCCTTCTACAAAATTGCTTCCTTCTGACAAGGACAGCACAACCATGGAGAGGCTAGGTAAGAAAGTGTATATTTCTGCTACCCTGGCCTTTAGAGCTGTGAGCTATCAAACATACATGACCAGATATGTTTTGGCTCTTCTCTCTCATGCTGCTCAGGCTATTTCAGACCTTCCTGACTCCGAGGAAAAGGCCTCTGCTCTTTCCTTGCTAGGGAAATCTTCCTAAGTTGCTCGCCATTCTATTAAATGTAGCTATGATGCAGCTGATCCTTCATCTAGGCCTGCACCTTTTGGATCCATTTTGAGGAGGTATTCCTGGTTCAGACTTCAACCTTTCCCTGATGATATCAAAGTTAAACTGATGGATGCTTGTCTGGATTATAAACATTTGTTTGTTGCTGCTGCTGCAGAGTTGTTTAAATCCTGGCAAGAAAAGTGAAGGCCTTACAGGATTTCAAGCATATTTTTGTTTTACCTGTTTCCATATTTCAAAGGAATTACCCCAACAAGCCTGCCTTTATTCATAAGACGGTCTCACCCTCCTCCAAAAGTAAAAAAGGGCAGTAGAAGGGCTCCTTCTGCTAAGGCTACTCAAACTCCTTCTACTCAGAAGCCTCTATTTCCTGACAAACCAGATGCTGTCTTGACTATCCTTGCCCTGTTCTTCTCAGTCATATTCCTCTTTCTCTGCATCTTTCTGTGTCCCTTCCTATTTGGTTAAAGGTCACCCAAGACCCCTGGTTTCTTTCCATAATTTGCCAGGGTTGTTACCTGGTTTGGATATGCCCCTCCTTTTTTGGGTATTTCTCAGCCTTCTCAAGAACAGCTGCCCTTTTTTTTCAGAAGTGCTTCAGGGCCTGTTAGCTCAAGGAACAATTCAAGAGATTCCAACTCCTCAGAGCAGAAAGGGGTTTTACTCCAAAATGTTTTAGGTCCCCAGGAAAGAAGGCACCTGGAGACCATTTTGGGTCTTTCTCAGCTAAACACCTTTTTGAAGGTCCCTTCCTTTCAGATTCTATCCCTTCAAACCTTGTTTCCTCTTCTACTTCCTCAGGCTTTTTTTAGTTTCCCTGCATCTCAATTATGCTTATCTACACATTCCCATTCATCCCTTTTTCAGGAAGCTTTTGCATTTCTCTTTTGCTTCCTGCATTTTCAGTTCTTTGATTTACCCTTTGACCTCTGTACTGCCCCAATGGTCTTCACAAAATGCCTCGCTCCTGTGATTGCTTTCTGCAGGTTGAGAGTGATGCAAGTGATGCAGGTCTTTTCTTACCTGGACAACCTGCTCATTCAGGCCTCTTCTCCAGAGATTTTACTTCATCCACACTTTGCTGTTTCTCTCCTCTAACTCTGATTGCTTTCTTTCAGTCCCTTCTTCCTCTGGCTTCAGTTACAGCCATGAAATTTCTGCAGGCTCTGGGTTACATGGCATCCACCATTTCTATGTTTCCTCTGGCCAAGCTCCATATGAGAAAGCTCCAATGGTTTGTAAAGTCGGTTTGGCTTCAACATTCTAAGCCTTTAGATTTTCTAGTCCCTCTTCCTCCATGCCTCAAGCTGAAACTTCAGTGATGTATACGTCAGTTGTCCCTCAACCCAAGACTTCCTTTTCACCCTCCATTCCCCTCTCAGGAACTCTTCACAGATGCCTTGGATGTGGGATAGAGGGGCTTCTTCAGTCATCTGAAAGTGCAGGGCCTTTGGTCTCTTCGACAAAAGAAAGACCACATCAGTGTCAAAGAGATAAGAGCTCTTCTTTTGGCTCTCCATGCATTTCATTCTTTCCCTTCCAGGGCCCCTCAACATTCTCACAGGCAATGCCGCAATGATGTGGTATATCAACAAGCAAGGGGGGATAAAGTCTTATTTCCTGTGCAGATTAGTCAGGGTTGGGATCTAGCTATCCAGTATCAGGTGACCCTTCAGGCAGTTTACATTCCCTCAGATCAGAATATAGTGGCAGATTCTCTGAGCAGGTCCAAAACACACTCTCACAAGTGAATACTTCACAGGGATGTGTTTCTGGAAATTGTCCATCAGTGGGGTACTCAAGTAGATCTTTTTGCCTCCCCTCTGAACAGACAACTTCCTGTCTTTTGCAGCAGAGTCCCACTTTCTCTGGCCTGGAAGGTGGACGCCCTGAAGGGGATATCTCTTTATGTCTTTCCTCCCCTTCCTCTGATTCCAAAGGTCCTGTTCAGAATAAAACAGAATGTTCCCCAAATCTGGCTGGTGACTCCCTTTTGACCCAGATAGCATTGGTTCCCTCTTCTGCATTTAGCCAAGGGCAACCATCACAAAGTTACCTGATAGAGTAGACCTACTCACACAAGACAAAGGGTCTCTCATGCAGCCCCACCTGTCCACTCTTCAACTGACACTGTAAGTGATAGGGTTTGGATTCCCTTCAGATACCTTTTTTTTTCCTGAGGATGTTTTTCAAGTCCTGCAAGAGGTCAGGAAACCCACTACTAGAACATCTTATTTGTCCAGCTGGAAGAGATTTTCTGTTTGATGTCTTTCTCGTAACCTAGATTCACTTACTGTGGATGTTCCTTTGATTCTCTCTTATGTGTGTGAATTGCTCAATGCTGGGTTGGCATATTCTTATGCTAAGGCCCTCCTCTCAGCTATTTTTGCTTGTCTGTTTTTGTTTCCCCCTTTGGCCTCTAGATTTGAGGCCAAACAGTTTCTTAAAGGCATCCTTCACTTTATGCCTCCCAGGAAGCATGTTCTTCCTTCTGGAATCTTAATTTTGTTTTAGAAAAATTGACTCGGGCTCCTTTTCAGCCTGCTGCTTCTACTTCCTTACAGTATTGCTCTTGGAAGACTGTTCGTTTGACCACTACTTCTGCCAGATGGGTGTCAGAGCTACAAGCCCTTCTGGCTGTTTCTCCCTTTTCAATTTTCCATAAGGACAGGGTGTTCCTTCATACTAATCCATCTGCCCAAGGTGGGTAATGAGTTGTCTCTTAATCAGTCTATTCATTTGCCCACTTTTTTCCTTTCTCTAGTGAGAAGGTTTTACACACCTTGGATTTGCATAGACAACTCAGATATTATTTGGAGAACTAAAGCTTTTCGTAAATCTGAACAGCTTTTTGGTTCTTTTCATCCTAGGTCTTTAGGTTTGCTGATTCTAAGCAAACCATTTCATCTTGGATATCTAAAGCTATTTCTTTTTGCTATTCTTTTCATGAGAAGAGCTTGTCAAGTCTCATTCTACAAGGGCTGTGGCTTCCTGTAGTGCTTCTTTTCAAGGGTTTGGATGCTGCTTCTGTTCTTGAGGCAGCTACCTTGTCTTCTGTGCATACCTTTACCAAGTACTATAAGTTGGATGTGATTTCTAGGACCAGAGCTGATTTTGCCAGGGCCATTCTCCATGGCTTCCTTGCGAGCTCTGCTGGCTCCTCCTCCTCCCTTTCTTCTTCCTAAGCTATTGTACTCTCCCTATTGTAAAGAGTACTGCAACAGTGACATGGAATGACATAGTACAGTTGTGTAAAATCTTACCATAACAGTAGATATCCTTCACTTCACTGTTGCAGTATTCACCCCCCCCCCCCAGTCCTTTTTCCTTCTGGATGTGCCTGTTGCCTGGTAATATCCTTAGGCTGTTGTTCCTACTGGGGCTTTTCAGTTCTGAGGATGGTATGTCCAGAAGGCACCTTTATGCCTTACATTATGCACGGGAAGCATTCATGTGATGTGCTGCACACCCATTACAACCTTAAGGCTTTTGTATACTGGCCAGACGTTGGGCTGCCCTAGGCAGGGGATCTCTGTTGTAAAGAATACTGCAACAATGAAGAGAGGGACATCTACTGTACCATTATGGTAATACTTTACACAACTGTATTTTGTCAAGGAAACAATGGAAGGACATATGCCTGGCTCCCAAATATGTAACAAAGACTAGAAGAGTTCTGCATGTATTGTTCCCACAATATCCATTTTTGCATGGAAGTGTTTGCTTAGGTATTTTTTTTTTTTACCCCAAGCAGACTTCAAAGAATATTTCCTCATGTAGATGACAAATGTTGGAGGTTTGATGGGGAAGAATGAGGTAACTGGGAAAATATGTTCTGAGAGTTAAATGATTTGATAAATTTTAAAAATTCCCTACAGAGTACTCTGTCAGAAATATTGAGTGAACAAATGGTTGTAACCAAGGAAATTACTTTTTTAGCTGGGATATAAGATCTGAATTGCCAAGACACCTTGTTAAGTTTAATTCTGGTGGCTGCCAAAAAAAAAAGAAATTACTAGGAAGTAGAAACTGGAAATCATAGTCTAAACCAGCTGTGAGTATTGTGACAGAGATAAAAAATTGGAAGTGGAATGTTTATTAAAGGGTAGGTGCAAATTACCTAGAAAAATGGAAATTGTGGGAACAATACATGCAGAATAATGTTTTGGAGGAGGAGACAGGAGTGAGTTTTAAGGGAAAGTAGAAAACGAGCAAATTGTGTAATCTTGCATTGATGATAATTGTTTAAAAGTATGTGATGCATAATGTTTGTAACTGTGAACATGTTAGCATAGTTTGTCTTCTTTTGTATAAATGTATGTTTGACTGTTTTAAGTGATAATTCAGTAAAGGTGTTAAAAAAATCATTCATATACTCTAAAAGATGCAGTCATATATAGTTTATCATATGTTGTATTCTTGGGATTCTGCTATTAGAATGTAAAAATGTCAGAACATAAGTCACTGTAATAAAATGCAACTTTAAATTAACTATACATATTTTATCTGTTCACTGTTTGTAGAGTGTCACATAGCTGTTCAGACACTTTGATTCCAGGTAGTTCATGCGGACATTAGTATTCAATTTGTTGAGTATGGCAATTTTCAGCAAACCATAATATGATGAACAGGCTTGGATTGACAACTTTTATAACTTATCCCACAGTTTTTGCAGTCTTCACTTTAGTTGTTTGTCCTCTGTAGCCTCTAAACTAAGATCTTTAAACAAGGGTGTATGGGCATAATCCCTCACACACAAACAATACTTTTGATTCAAGTCCATGTGATTGAATAAGCTCATTGGAATGAATATGGCCGTCTGAAAGTAAATAGGTGACTCATGCCATAAATCTGGGCAAATGCATCAGTAAGATTGAAACAATAGCATATTAAATATATCCGGTACTGCATTCCAAATGTGGGGATTGTGTCCCCCTACTCCCCAAACCAGTATGTTCTAACTCTAAGGTCGCACAGCATTCAAAAGAGGGAACTACCTGGTGTTGTAGCAAAACTAATTTTTTTCCTCAAAGGTGGCACATCGGAGTTAGCCCATAACAGTAGTGAAGGTCTGTCAAGCACAGTGAAACTGTATTGTAAAGTGATACTGTTATGTTTAGTTGTATTTTTAGCTTAAATCCCATGTTCATTGTTTGTGATTTCAGAATTCAAGCTTTAATGCATTTAGCAATCCTTGACTAGACCTTTTCTGATTTCAGCATGTTGAATTCAGGCCTCTGTAATGGTCCTAGTGTGTTTTTTTTTTTCTTTCCTGTAGTAGGTTTTACTTGCTTAGTGGGTAGGAGTTGAACTGTGGTTGCAGCATGATGGATCCTCTCTGCTCAACACATGACATCATCACATGCAAGCAGGAGGCAAACGTACTGTAATTGCTGTAGCAAGGGCACATGTAAAGGTTGTATAAGCTAGAGGTTTGAGAAGAAGAAGAAATCCAGACATTCCACTGCAAATGGATTTCTCCCAGAGCAACTTATACGTTGAGTGTGTATCTGTTATTTTTAGCAGCGTCTAAGACTCTGATTTTTAGATAAAAGTAAAATAGGGGACCAGTGGAGTCTCCAGGGATTCTTTATTGGGTCTTTGTTTGGGATCTCCTTTTCTGAAGTAAAAGCCAATACCAAAGGGTTCTGGCTACCTAAGCTTGCCATCCTGCTAGAAGGTTTGTTTCAAATAAATAATTGGTGCTAAAGTCATGAACTGAACCTAAATGCCAAAAATACATTAATGAATCGTTTGAGAAGTCACCTACCCCAGGGAACTTCCACATTGACAATACATTCCTAAGAGATGTCCCAGTTGTTCTGGATTTGGGATCTTATGTGGGCAGTGACCTAATTTTTTACTAACGTGTCTGTTGTTGTAAGAAAGTCCTCTTATATTGCACAGCTTGTAAACAAAGGGATTGTGTCTAGATCTAGAGATGTCATTGCCCCCTTTATTCAGCCCTCATTAAACCAGTCATTGAATATATTGCCCCCTTTGGCATGCTTTTGTCCAGACACGTGCAACAACTGCAACACAGAGATACCTTACTAAAAGGATACAAGGCCTAAACAAATTGTTCTACATGGACTGATTGAAAGCCCTGTCACTGTACTTGGTATCCGACAGACTGCTAAGAGGTGACTTGTGTCTAGCAAGCAAGGCATTCTCCAACCCCATTACTGATGGATTTATTGCGTATCAGCAGGTCAGATAGCATCAGAAATACTCAGCTTAGGGATCTAAATCTCATCTGCAACATCAACAGAATAATTTAGAGGGAAAGATATCTCTGTCAGGGGATACCGCTGCTGAGTAACAGACTCCCCATCCACATAAAACAAAGTTCATTCCTGTCCATATTCAAGCACAACTTAGATCTGTGGATTGGAAAGTGAAAAGTTGCCCCAAGTCTGCCCCCTGTACTACTAATGGACAGAGGCAGCTACTGAATACTTTATCTAATGCATGGGTCTCCTCAAATTATCTAGGGTATGATCCCAGTTATTCTCATTAAGGGTAATATGTAATTATCAATCATGGGATGGATAGGGCCAGTCTGTATCTAAGTGTGATAAGTAATTTCAAGCACAAAAAGGGAAACTGGCTAGGCTTTAAGTGGCCCACAAGAGCAGCTAGCCTAGTGGGTCTATATTACATCTTCAAAATCCATCTTCATCGAATATGAATTCAGTGACACGAAACCACTGAAACACACTTCCGCGAACGGCAGAATCCTTCCCAGGGTAAAGAACCACTTGCCCCCTAGCACACCGCAACACACACTGCACTAAATCAAATCCACTCAACTGAGGGGCTGCGTCCCCCACACCCCCAACTATATATACCACCTCTGAGATCACACTACAGTGGAGAAAAGGGCAAAGTTGTGGTTTCGGCCAAATGTTTCCTTATCCTGGGAAAGATTTCGCAATTCGCTGAAGTAAATTTCGGCGTTTAGGTGTCGCTGAATTCGTATTCAATGAAGATGGATGTCGAGAATGTAATATAGACCCAGCCTAGTACTTAACATATGAATCTATGAACTTATGTGTGATGTGAAATATACAGGTAAGTAAAGACCAGAAGACTGCAGTAGTACTGCTGCTTTTCTGCAAAGAGCATCTGAGCTCATTTTAAAATTACATGCAGTCTTACTTTTCAACTTCTTTGCCAAAGAATTCTGGACAAAGATAAAAATAAGGGTGTGTGTAGAAATGGCCAAAAGCTGGGCCACATTTTAAATATAGCTTTTATAGATTTAGAAGGGCGATAGAAAAACATGTTTTGCATTAGCGTGCATTTTCTTATGTATAGAAAGTATGAAACTCAAATGTCTGTGATTATGAACTACATCACCAAGCTCTGCTTCCAATCTGATGTCTCTTACTTTTAATTGTCTGTCCATGACAATTGGGAGTCCGTACTAGGGAACACTACTAACCCATTGTATATAATCACTTTGTTTTTATAATTGTTTGCTAACTTCTGTGTAATCTATGTAAGTTTGTCTTTGTGGAGCTTTTCTGCCCGGGCCTCCGCTGAAAATGGACATGTATCCAGTTGGACTATCCCGGTAAACAAATGTAAAATAAATAATACTAAATAAATTTAGTGACTGCACGCTTCTTACAAAGTCAACTCACTTTAAGTTGACTGATGTTTTGGGCACAATGGAAGGTTTGCAAGCTGACCAGCTGTTGTATTCTGTGCAGGATACAACTAGTATAGCTAATGCTACAGCAACAGTGATCATTCAAATATCTGCTGTTAGGTAAGTTTACCTACACAAGTGTACTTTATGCTCCTCCCCCATTCTCATACCTATCATATGCACCTATGTGTGATATCCCCACTTTGCCTCTTGCCTTTGAAGATATACATACTCTAACATATTGCCCATTATTGTTTGTTTCACTTAGTTAGTTAGTTAGCTATCTGCTAATCAGGTAGGTTTTCATATTGCAAGATTCCTTGGACAAAACCAGCAAATATAGTTCTATATCTGCATTTTATTTTTTTCATTTTGTTTTCACTTCTTAACCATTTAAGGGCCACTGTCAGCACTATTATCTTGTTTTAGGGGACTAGAGGGCTTTGTTTTCCTTAAGTTACTTGTATGGATTGCCATGATATTCAAGTAAAAAGTGAAAAAAATGCCACACCGGGACTAAAGGTAGAGGTGTTTCAATCTATGTTAGCAACAAATACAACTCTAGGTACGTTAAACAGGATGATGCCCTGGAGTTCATCCATGTCAAAGCCTCCATAGACCAGGTTTTGTACCATGTTCTGGCCAGTTACAGGTCACCCTCTATGACACACACAGCTCACAGCTCTTACCTAGACCTACTAGAGGCACTCACCATCCAACTGAATACCCTATTCATGGGAAACTTTAACAACCCTTCTATAGACTGAGAAACATACACTGCCTCTGATTCACAGGCACAATGTTTTCTGGACTTTATTAACACAAACACTGTGGACCAGATAGTGGACACTCCAACAAGAGGATCAAACATTTTGTACCTAGTACTCATTACCATGGCAGAGTGTTGCATTAGATATTGTAGGGAGAGGGTCACCAAGACTGTGGATAAGGGGAAAATGGTGCATACCACCTATCTTGACCTGGCCAATGTGTTCTATACAATACCCAACTCAAGTATTGTTGAAAAAATTCTCAGAAGTAGGCATAAATCCCTACATAACTCACTGGATTGCTGGCTGGCTCACAGATAGGATCCAAGAAGTCAGTATCAGTGAGACCAACTCCACCAGTAGACTGGTCACCAGCAGAGTACCCCATGGCTTTGTGTTGCACAACTCCTGTTTGGCATCTACTTATTTGTAGTTAGGGTTAATGTCAAAGGTATCTGGCTCATTAGGTTCACAGATTGCTCTTAATTGGGAGCTATCATAGATTCTGTCCCAATATCATCATCCTGCAAGAGGGTCTAACACAAACAAATGAATAGTGTCAAACCTATGGATTAAAACTCAATCCAAAGAAATGCACTATACCGCCCTTTGAGAAATGGTCCACCCAAGCTCATTACTTCATCGATAAAACACCCCTAAGAGTTGATCTGATAGTTAGGGATCTGGGAACATATGTAGACAGTAATCTAGCCTTTGACCAACATATGGTCAAGTTAGTAAGAAAATCATTCTATGTCACCCAACTCTTAAGCAAGGCTATGGCATTCGGGTCCAACACTCTACTCAGCCCTTATCAGACCCATCATTGAATATAATACCCCCTTTGCCTTCTACCTAACCAAGCATTTACAACAGTTGGAATGTCTCAAAAGTTTCCTCCCAG
Organism: Protopterus annectens; assembly: GCF_019279795.1. Taxonomy (NCBI): domain Eukaryota; kingdom Metazoa; phylum Chordata; order Ceratodontiformes; family Protopteridae; genus Protopterus; species Protopterus annectens. The sequence continues at coordinate 515,195,449 of NC_056746.1, read as the reverse complement.
GAGAATCAAGAGTATGAATACCCTGTCTTACACAGATCACCTTTAGGCCTTTTCTCTGTACTCAGTCTCCTACAGATTACTGCAAGGTGATCTATGCGTAGCATATAAGGCATCCTCAGATCCAGCTGTGATGGATCTCTTGCACATCCAGAAAATAAACAGCACCAGAAATACTAGCTCCAAGGGCCTGAACTTTGCCTGCAATGTAAATAGAAGATACTCTCAGACTGTGTGTGTCAGGCAGGTATGTCCCCAGCCTTAAGCAGCATTTTATCTTCACCTAGGATGATGCCTCAATACAAACAGAAAATGATTGACTTCAATAATTGGCTTAGTTTCTGGTGTCATTTTAAGGGGATCCACTATCTGTCAGCCTGGGATGACATGACTGACAGACCTCGATGCTTTGAGAGAGATGGTCTTCATTTGTCACCCATGTGATTTCAGCTACTGACTAAGGCTCTTGCCACCCCCATAATGCCTTTTGTAGGCAGTGTCTCAAGGACAAAATTCCCAATGTAAAAACTCCATCTAAAAACAACCTCAAGTTTATGCTGCTAATGCTAGGAGTCTCAATATGAAACTGCACTCACTGGAAGTTGTCCTCACCCTGGAAGGCGCAGACATTTGTGCAATCATCAAGGCTGTGGAGAGCACCCCAGCCATACTGGGTTACACCTCCTTCCCACATTCAGACTTCAAACTGAAGACATGAAAAATAAAGGAGGAGGTGTTTCAATATTTATCAAAGTTAAATATACCTCCAAATTAGTTAAACAGTATAATTCCCTGGAGATACTTCAGGTGCAATTAACTGTTGTAGGCTACAGGACACCCACTCTGCTTGTCTGGATCTACTTGAGTCTATCAAGATACATCTGAGCACCATGGTTTTGGGCAGCATTAACTACCCATCCATTGACTGGTTAAATTATACGTGCTCAGGCTCACTTGTCCAAAGGTCCCTCAACTTCATTAACTCCAGTGGCCTAGGCCAGCTGGTTGACACCCCCACAAGGGGTGCCAACATCCTGGATTTGGTGCTTACCAATATGGTGGATCACTGTAAGGTCCTCTCTGGTGAGATCTGGCCGCAAATTGGTCTCATTCGAAGTAAATATCACACCCGACCCCCTCCCCCAGCAGCAACTAAACTAAAAAAACTTCTCCAAAGCAGATTATAATCTCTAATGGGATGGTATAAATAGCTTCCCTGCGCCTCTTCCCCCAGATGAAACTGGCAACTATGCTGACATCTACTCCAGTATTTTATACAAACACCTGTATACCTGCATTGATTCAGTCATACCTGATAGGACCAAAACAAGCTCCTTGAGGAAGAGCAAACCTGCCTGGTGGACAACTGCCATTAACGGACTTTATAATAAGAGGAAGAGGAAGAAATTGCTGTCTAAGAGTAAGAGGGAGCAAGCCCTCCTAAACTGGAAACACTCCTTCCTCAGCCTAAACAAGCAAATAAGACTTCTTGTGAAGCCCTCCAAAGCAACTACGAGTCCAAATTAGCTTCCTCAACAAAGGACAACCACAAGGCCTTCAGTAGTTACATCCGTAATCTAAAAGGAAAGGCCCAGATTTGTGCCAAACTGGTAGTTAATGATACCACATATACTGAACCTGTGGACATAGCTAACCTGTTGGCTAACAGGTTCTGTGAAAACCTTACTACCCTGTCCCTACCACAAGTAGGCAATCAGTGATGAGAGACCTGGGCACACAAGTTGACAGCAACCTTACCTTTGACCAGCATGTCTCCACAGTGGTAAAAAGGGCATTCTTTATTGCTCATCTCATAAGTAAGGGCATTGCCTCCAGAAAAAAAGTTATAACCTCCCAGTACTCTTCCCTCATCAGGACAATAATTGAGTACACCGCCCCTTTTGGTATGTACCTTTCCAAGCACCTGCATCAATTGGAGAAACCACAAAGGTTGCTCACAAGGAAAATTCAAGGTCTTCAGCATCAGTCCTATGGGAATAATCTGAAATCACTGTCACTTTATGAGTAGTCTGCATGAAACAGCAGAGGTGATCTCTGCCTTGGATACAAGACAGTCTCTGATCCTGCTTTATTGGAAATGCTTCATATCCATAAGTCAAATGGTACACGGGATACTCACTCTAAAGATCTTAACCTGGTATGTGACATTAATAAAACCTGCTGCAGGGATGGATTTCTCTCCTAGAGATTACCACACCTTTCGAACAGGCTCCCACTTCATATCAAACAGAACACCTCTTTGACCCTCTTCAAACACAATCTGGATGATTGAATTGGTGACCATAAATTCACTCCAGGGGTTCCACCTGTGTCCTTCTTGGATGGGGACAATAGGTTCTAATGGTGGGAATATGGATAAGAACTTGACTAGGCTTATAAAGGCCTTAGGGCCGTTAGCCTAGTAACTTCCTATGATCCTGGAGAGACTGATATATGCCTCAAAGGATTCCCTGCTCTATGGAATAAGTTTTCCATCTTCAAGAATTAGAGTTCATACCTGACCCTATTCAAATGAAACCTTGATCACTGGATGGAAAATTGCAAATTTGTCTGTGGTCTGGTCCCCATGTCTCTGATGGACAGAAATCAACAGTAAGAAGTTAATACTCATCTAACGTACCCATAAACATAACCCTTACCTACCTTCTTACTAACATACCCCACCATATAGAGATCCAAGGAACTCTGGGATAAAACTGGGTTGGATTGCACAGCTAGACTTGTAAAGACTCTGGTAGTCATTAGTGTAGTATAAACCTATGAATCTATAATGTAAGTCTACACGATGAAGCCTATGAGAAGGTCTGAGGAGAAAGTCAGTTAGTATCACATATCCTTTACTACTACACTAGTGCCTGACTAATTCCAGATGAACCATTGCTGAAGAGTAGCAGATGGAGCTTTAACATAAATGAAAGATTGGTTAATCGTAAATGATCAGTTGGTGACTAGCATCTCGTAAAAGTAAGGACAGAGTTAGTGCTGCAACATTTCAAATACCTGACAGATGAATTGTATTGACAGCTTTGATGGCAGTTAGTGCTGTGGCTAAATACCCTTTCAACCCCTTTAGAATTTTCCTTTAAATTCTCCTTTGTTCCAGTATTACTGCATTATGTCTGAAGGTATATGGGTTTAATTACACTTTCTCTCTTCTTCCATATAAAAAATATATTTAATGTGCAAGGGGTGTAGGAGGTGCAGGGGGGCGTAGCCCCACCTGCTAAATAGTAGAGGTAAGCTGAGTAAGACGGGTGGAAAATGGGAATGCCGAAAATGTCATATACACATTTTTGTGTTTCCTATTTTCGACATTCTGATCTTCCACTGTTTTCAAAGTCAACCTAACCTTATTTTACGTTGTTGCAACTGTTCAACCCGACACCTTTCGAACATACCATAGTAAACCTATATATATATATATATATATATATATATATATATATATATATATATATATATATATATACATATATATATATTATATATATATATATATATATATACATATATATAAGTCGTATTTGTTTTGTCGACAGTACGGTTCATTGAACCATACTTTGTTGAAATTATTTTAGTGAAAGTGCATTTTGTCGAAAATGCACTTTCGCTAAAGAAATTAAAAAAAAAAACATGCCGTTTGTATGTACCATTAGTTGTACATCAAAGTATACTGTTGCTGTACAACTAAGGAAACTCTTGTTGAGATCGTAGTACAGTGAAGATAAGGGAATATTCCCTTTTCCTCACTGTAGTGCGATCTCGGACTGAGAATATTAAAGCGGGCGGATGGGGGTGCAGGGGGTCTTGGCCCCCTGCATAACACTGTGTAGTGTGTTATTTTTTTTATTTAGTTTTTATTTGTTTATTCCGCAAAAGTGCATTTTCCATAGAATGCACTTTCGCGGAGGTGAGTTTTACAAAGTACGGTTCGATGAACTGTACTTTTGATTTAACAACATAGACCCATATATATATATATATATATATATATATATATATATATATATATTTATATATGTGTGTGTGTGCATGTGTATATATATATATATATATATATATATATATATATATAATGTTATGCGTAGGCACATGCATGTCTGTGTATTTGTACATTGTAATGTGTAATGGGTCATTTGATGTGCATTCTGTCTAGAGACCTTTTAGAGAGGAAAATAACTGAACAGAAATACTGTATATTTTGGAGTAGGATTCTGTCTGTGTCACAGTCCAAGGTGGTGGCATATGGCTGTCTATGATGACCTCATACTGTGGCCATTTTTGTACTCTGAGTATACTGAGGTCCATGGTCTGTCATTACTAGAGTTTTATGACTGAGGAGCTTATTTCCTATAGTGGAGTTTCAGCATCTGTTAGTAATTTGTTACTGTGTTTTGTTCTTGATGTTCCTTAATGCATGCAGTTGCAGCACATTGCTCCTTCAATCAAGCACTAATGAGATGTGGGATTAGACAGTTCTGTAGCTGTTTCCCATTTGTCTCCAACCACTGTTAATATTTTTAATAACTGTTTGCTGCAGTGGAGCAGCGTTTATTATGACTTTTCCTTTTTTTTCTGCAGTGAAGACAGATTGCCTTTGCAATGCATTATATAATTTTACACGTCTACATATATATATACTTGCAGAAGGTGTGCAGTATCCCTAGACAGACTACTTGCCACATCAGAGCTAGTTACTGAATAGTGTAAAAACTGGATCTAGGTGATTTTGTAATGTTGAGTAATGTCGCCAAAAATGGGCATGGGTATTTGTTAGTGATAAGTGGGTTGAGAACTTCGCCTACTCTGACCTATGCCAGTGACCCATGCTACCAGTGGGAGGGGTATATGTGCTGCTGTTGGCCAATCCGTGCCCACCATAAAGCCCAGCAGCCCTTAGTCAGTAAGCTGTTGGCCATGCAGTGTCCATTTGCTCAGCCTGGGTTACCTAAGATAGTTCTGTTGAGTGAAACCTGGATGTAAAACCAGTCAACCTGCCAAACACGAACTAAAGATTGCTACTCTCAATGTAGGTTCACTGACAGCACGCAGCTTGGAAGTGGATGACATGATGGTAAGGTGGTGGCAGGACATGCTTTGTATTCAGGAGAAAAGAAGGAAGGACAGTGCAGCAAAGCCACTTGGCTAGGGATCCAGATTCTACTACTCGTGAGGAGGATAGACTATAAAAGGTGTGTGAAATGTGGTGAGGGAGAGGCTTTAGAGACAGTGAGGGATGCCATCAAAATTAGTGACAGTCTCATGGCACTCAGACTCCTGTGTAAGTCTAGGGCACTATTCATAATCTCAGCTCATGCTCCACAACAAGGTTGGGATAGTGAGGAAAAGGGTGCAGTCAGACAGCAGTTGCAAGACCCACTAAATACAGCAGGACAGTATGAATTGGTGTTTTAATGGGTGACTTGAATGCACATACTGGGACAGACAAAAGAAGCTACGAGGACTGCTGGAGTCCACATAGGTGGGACAATAGGAATAAAGAGAGGCCATTCTAGATTTCTGTCTGGCAAGTGGGATGATGGTGGCTAATACATGGTTCATTAAGAGAAACAGTCACAGGATCACATACAAAAGTGACAAACATGCAACTCAAGTAGACTTCCTTTCTGATAAGGAAGGGGCATTAGGGTAGAATCAGTGATTGCAAAGTCATCCCCAGTGAAATAGTCTGCTCACAGCATAAACCACTGGTTGCCACAATGAACTGCAATCTGTTATCACAAAAGGCTATAAGGTCAACAAAAACTCAGCTAAAGACTTTGAAGTAGACCGGAGAGAAAGCACAAGAGTTCAAGGAATTGTTCAGTGCTGTCACACCTCAGAAAGAAGTGGAAGTAAGTGGATTTGAAGAAGAATGGGAGTGCCAAAAAACAGCATAGAACAGATATGTGGCTGAGCCAGTTACAGAAGCAGCGTATATAAGGAAAGCTGGTGGTGGAATGCAGAAGTCCAGGAAGTCCTCAAAAGAAAAAAGGAGTGCAGAAAAAAAGTAGGAGATAGAAAAGACAGACCGGGCTAAGAAGGAATACTGGTTGACTAACAAAGAGGCTGAGAAAAAGAGTTGCAATATCAAAGAACAAGTCATTCAAGGCAATCTAACAGCTTCTGGAAAATGACACAAGTAGATGGCTCAAAGAAACTCTCAAGGTGCAAAGTGAAGACAGAAAGATAAAGAAGATAGTTATACACCCTTCATAAAGGACGCAAGCAACAAACTGATCACCAGTCCACTGGAAAGCAAAGGCAGATGGAAGGAGAACTTCCAGCAGCTTCTGACTGAAGAAACCCCAACAGAAGATGGACTTCACTAGACACAGACTTTGACAAAAGAAGAGGAGGAGTCCACCCTAGGAGAAGTAAGAGCAGCAGTAAGGAACATGAAGTCAGGGAAAGTAGCAGGCTCAGATGAAGTAACAGCAGATATGATCAAGATGTTGAGAGAAATGGCTTCTGAGGGTACTGATGGCAGTATGGAGAGAAAGGTGTATCCCACATGAATGGAGAATAAGCATACTAGTGCCAGTGTGCAAGATATCCCAACTGTGGGCAGTACAGAGGTATGAAATTCCTGTTACACTGCATGAAAGTTATGGAGAAGATGACTGATAAACAAATACAGAGAGTAGTATAAAATAAGATGATGGATGAAGAGTTTGGTTCAGATTACAATGCAGCACAACCAAACCAGTGTTTGCAGTGAGTCAGATAGTTGAGTAAAAGCTAGAGATGAAGAAAGAGTCTAACTGGACATTCCTAGACTTGGAGAAAGCATATGACACAGTCCCAAGAAAGCTTATTTGAGCAGTTCTGCTGTGGTTCATAATCCTAGAAACATAGGTATAATTAGTGCAGGTTGTGTACAACTACCCAATAACTCAAGGACAAACAGTGATTGGACTGTTAGAGGGATTCCCATATGGAAGTGAGTTTGCATCAGGGTTCAGCTTTGCATGCGCTGCTGTCCATGATGGTGATAGACTACATTAGCAAAAAAGTCGGAGGGGACTGATCAACAAAGTTACTGTACGCAGATGATGTGGCATTACAGGCAAACTCTGAGCAAGAACTTCAGAAAAGGGTATGGGAATTGAATGCAAAACTGAAAGCACATGGGATGAAACTGAGTACAGGTAAGACAGTTGAAATGTCAGCAAATGAGGAAAATCAGAAGCTAAGAACTGAGATAGGAGGGAAAGTAGGGGAACAGATCAACAGTTTCAAATATCTGGGAGGGATGGCTGAGGGGAAAGGGAGTCTGGATGTGGAGGTTAAAGCTAGAATCAGAAGGGCTACAGCCAATTGACGCAGAATATCAGGAGTAGTGTATGGTAGCGGTTGGCATAATGGTTAAGATATTTACTTTACAGACACAAGGTGCAAGGTATAATTCTCACATGGGGTAATTGGCTAAGCTTAAAATGTCCCACAGGGGAAGTTGACTTAGTACTAATCTATGAACCTATTAAAAAAAAAGAAGAGTGCCAAAGAAGCTGAAAAGTAAGTTGTACAATTCAGTGGTGCGACCAGTACTACTGTGTGGTACAGAAACCTGAGCGGTAATGGTGAGCAGCTGAAGACTCTAGAGGTGATGGAGATGAACTGCTGTGATAGGTAATAGGTTGTATACTGTGGGACAGACAAAGAAATGAGAATGTCAAGGCAGAAGCCAAGTTAGCTCTAATTGCAGAGGTCAATGAGAACAGATAATGGTGATTGGGGCCTTGTGTAGGAAAGCAGAAGGCAATCTGGTGATGAAGATTTGGAATAGACAAGAAGAAGGGAAAAGGAAATGAGGACATGCAGAAAAAAGATGGGTAGTGGGAGGGATAGCTGAGGGGACGGGAAGTCTGGATGTGGAGGTTAAAGCTAGAATCAGGAGGATACAACCAACTGACACAGAATATCAGGAGTAGTGTATGGTAGCGGTTGGCATAATGGTTAAGGTATTTACTTTACAGACACAAGGTGCAAGGTTTAATTCTCACATGGGGTAATTGGCTAAGCTTAAAATGTCCCACAGGGGAAGAGATGGATAGTGGGAGAAAAAGGTCTGCAACAGTTAGGCATAACTGTTGAAGATGGTAGGAGAGTGGCACTGAATTGAGGGAAATGGCAGCAGATGGCACGACACCCTGTCACCATGTACAAAATGAGAAAAGGGGAGGGTGATGATGATGACTATATATACCTGCACGTCTCTTTATTTATCTGTGTTTATTTATGTAATGAATGATATTTTTTTGCACTGTATATCTAGGGACCTTTAAGAGGGGCAATCCGTCCTTTGTCTTCTGTGCCATTGGAAACTCTGTTCCACAAATCTAATAGCTTAGCAAATAGCAGAACCAGGGTCTTAAATCTTCACTAGCAGAGGAGAGAGTGATTCATTACACACCACCTCCTCCTGGAATATGCTGCCCCTGTAAGTTAAGTACTGTAATACATTATTATCCTTCTAACTGATCCTGGTTGACTGGATAAATGCCCTCAAATTTACCCCAAGACTAACTGGCCTTGCCCTCCTTGAGAACATGGTTTACAGACAGGGTATTGGCAAGGCATTGATGGTCATTAATGTTTTCATAATATGTCCATTTTGGTATAATTATTTAAACTGTAGATTTTTTTGTATTATTTTTGAAGACTGAAATTATTGTTCTTAAAATGTTTTGTAATACTTTGGAACTTTTCTCCTCGGGGCATCTGCTGAAAATGGGCTTCTACTGAGTTGGACTTTCCTGTTAATCAAATGTCAGTAAATAAATAAATAAATTAGACTAAATTGCCTTGAAACTCCTGTGAATCCTATGAATATGTACTGCCTCAGACATAGTAGACTGAGAGAGCTAGATTCCAAAAGAGGTACTCTGTGTACGTGACATACTACAGTGTATGCCTGCCCTGAATCTGAAATACTTGCTGTTTGTTTAAGTCGCTTACTTCAGAGTAAGGCCTGCCTGTAAACAGGTTTACAAAAGTGGCCAGAGAGCAAAACATCAGCTGTTAATGTAAGTGACTTACTGTGGTGTCAGACACCATAGTAAATATTTAACACTTGAGAGAAAGTCTTTCAGAATCAGGCTCAGAACCCTGAGCTGCTTGAATCTGTGAGTTTTAAGCACTATGGTACTGGAATACTTGTAGCTGTAAGGGCTGTCTTTGTTTTTACATTTACAGTTTGACCTGCTTTTTGAAGGTACCATTGGATGGTTCTCTGGGGGTCCTGTTAAGCAGCTATTAGCAACTTTTTGGTCAGTTGTATATTGAATTATTTTTTAAAATACTTTTCCAGTCTTATTTGTCAACTGTAATTTACAGTGATTAGTTCTGATTTGGTTATTGTTAACTGTCTTGCATTATTGACTGTTTTGCTCATATCTTTTATTCTCAGTATACACTTGCTATGAATAATTCTTCACAAGTTTCAAAGTTTTTTATAATGCTGTTATATAGCATTTCTTTACATCATTTTATGTAAAAATCCTTAGATGTTATCTATTCAAATATGATAGAAATTGAAGAATAGTATACATTATGTGTTCTTACTGAGCTACATGAAACATTTCTGAATATGCTAGGGGAAATGCTTGAGAGGACAACTTTGAAAGTAACTTTTACTTTTTTGCAATCAGTATGGAGGGTTGACATCAAAGCCTTATTAGAGTTCTGTAGCTAGAAAAAAAATCAGTCTGTTTTGTCATGGGTGAACTGTGTTTTTACTTTTCGTCTACTCCACTTAGTGTGAAAGGCCAGCTAGCCCCTTTTCCTTTCAGTCAGTATTTGGGAACATTTGGGCATGTTTCTTTATGCAGGGCATGGTCTTTTGTGATTTTAAACAGGGTGCTTCACTCATAGGTTCATAGGTTCATAGGTTCATACTAGGCTATCTGCCCAAGGGCATTTATAAGCCTAGCCCATAGTTATGTGGCTTTCGCCACCCCTTTAGTTTGAATAAAAACTATGCCTATCATTTTGCTGTGCCTCTGTCAAGCAGTGACGCTGAAGTAATCCCTGGGGTATATCTGCAATCTCCCATCCATTGGTCAAGATTCCTCTTGAACAAGACCAGAGAGGTGCTCTGCCTCACATGTACCGGGATTTTGTTCCACAGCATAGGGAGTCTCTGGGTGATGAATCTGTCCCTCCAGCACGTTCTATTTATAACCGTGTCAAGGTTTAAGTCTCCCGCCCTTGTGGTTCTGAGGGATCTAGATTTTTGAGGTGAAGCATATTCATCAAATCTGGGTTTGACATGGCCTTATATGTCAGGCACAGGTCACCTCTGAGCAAGCGGTATGAGACTGAATAGAGCTGGAGTTCTTTCAGTCGGGCAGCATAAGACATATTTTTGAGACCCTTTATCCTTTTGGTGAGGAACTTTTGGGGCCTTTCAAGCTGCAGCAGGTGTCTGGTCAGATACATTCCGAACGGGGCATTGTACTCAATCATAGGTCTAATAAGTGATGAGTACAGGGGACGATGACCTCCCTTGATCTAGATGTGAATCCCTTCATGATCAGGTGGGTGATATAGAAGGTTTTCCTAACTACTTTAGCAACATGAGTGTCAAACGAAAGGCTACTGTCAACCTGGGTCCCCAGATCTCTGATGACTTTTTCTGTGCTCAGTGGTTTGCCACCTATATGGTAGCTAGGGGTAGCCTTGTTTTTCCCAAAGGGTATGACTATGCATTTTTTGGCGTTTAACTTCAGGCCATGGCTCTGGCACCAGTTATCCATTTCTGTGAGGCCCTTCTGGAGGATATCTGTGTCAGATGTGTTTTCGACTATGGCGCCCAGTTTGCAGTCATCTGCAAACTTTGTCAGCCATAACCCTCCTGTGTTTGCTTGTACTTCAGAAAAGTAGATGCCGAACAAGAGTGGACCCAGGACTGAGCCCTGTGGGACACCACTTGTGACAGGCTTTGAGTCTGACATGGCTCCAGCAACTCTGACCCTGTGGGTTCTGTCACTTAGCCAGTTTGCAACCCATCTTGTGATGTATGGGTTTACATTCAAGCTGATGAGTTTTTCGATGATACCTGAGTGGGGTATTGTGTGAAGGCCTTTGCCAGGTCGAGGTAGGCTGTATGGACTGCCTTTCCCTCATCAATGGCCTTGGTGACTGTCTCGAAAAAGTCAACCAAGTTTAAGAGGCAGGATCTGCCTTTGACAAAGCCAAACTGAGTTGGATCCAAAGTCTGCAAGTTCCCTATGTCTTTATTTATGAGTTCCATTATGATCCTCTCCATGGCTTTGCAGATAAGGCTTGTCAAGCTAATGGGGCGGTAATTTCCAGGGTCTGTGGAGGCACCGCCCTTATGAAGTGGGACCACAGTCGCCGTGCGCCACTCCTTGGGTGCGTATCCTGAGGTGAGGCTAAGATTAAACAGCTGTCCTAACTGTGGGTTTAATTCCTCATTGAGTTCATGAAGCACACAGCCGGGGACACCATCCGGTCCCATGGATGCTGTGTTTTTGCCTTAGTGAGGGCAGTTCTCACCTGGGCGTTGGAGATGTTTGGGGGCTACAATCCTCTGGAATAGATATCTCTCCTTTTGGGGGAGGGGAGAAGTTTGCACTGAACCTGTCAGCCAGTATGTTGGCAATGTGTGTAGGTTCAGTAATTTTCACATCATTTTGAACTAATTCTGAGCATATCTGGGAGTTTCCTCCTAGGTTTCTAACATAGCTAAAGAAGGCCTTATGATTCTCTTTAGAGTCCTTGGCGATTTTTCTCTCAAAATTTGCCTTGGATGATTTTATGAGAGCTCTTAGTTTTTACTTATAATGATCAAAGGTGTCTTACCTTTCAAGGATTTTGCTCTATCTTGTAGTAGCTTCCTCCTTTTGTTGTAGAGCTTGTTTATGGCTGGGGTCCACCAGACTGGACGCTTGCCTTTGGTACAGAGAGTCTTAGTTTTGTTTGGGATTGCCTGATCCATGCAGTCCTGTAGGTGCTGGTAGAAGGCATTTGTAAGTGATTCAGCGGTTTGAGTAATGTTTACCACTGGCTCAGGGGCCTTAAAGGAGACCACACTAGTTTTTAGAAGTGTGAAATCGGCTTTTGAGAAGTTTTTCACTGTGGTCTTTTTGTTTCAGGTGGGGCGGGATGAGGACCTCCAGCGAGATTAGTTTATGATCTGATCTCACCAGTGAGGGGTATACTTCGGTGTTGAACATTTTGATCCCATGTTCGTGATGATGAGATCAAGTATGTTTTCTCCTCTTGTGGGGATGGTGACTAGTTGTTCCATGGCATTTGAGTTTATGAACTCCAGGAATCTTTGGGTTAGAGTGTTCGGGCTTGAGTAGTGTTCCCAGTCTATATTAGGGTAGTTAAAGTCACCTAGTATGATGGTGTTTGGAGATACATTTATCCCTCCAATGTTTTCAGGAAGGCCATGTGAGGTTCCTGAGTTTGAGAGGGTGGCCTGTAACATGCTACAAATTGCAGAGCAGTCTTGCCTATGGTTAATTGCACCTGGATGGTCTCCGATGCATCATGCGTTGCCACCAACCTTGAGGTGTGGGTGTCCTTTATGAATATGGACACCCCTCCTTTCTTGGTGTTGTCCGGATTTTGGGGCCGGAACGCATGATATGAGGTGAAACCTGTTAGTGCTGGGGTGCTCTCAGGAGCCTTGAACCAGGTTTCTGTCACAGCACAGACATCGATGTTCTCCATATTGAGAAGGGCCTCGAGTGCGTGCATCTTGAGATTGAGACTTCTGGCATTGAGCAGCATTACCCTTAGTTTTTTCCTTTTGGTGTTCTAGGGTGGTAGGTTTAGAATTTGAGCCTTGCCTAAAAAGGCACTATGGGGTGGCAAGAGCCTTTGCCAATATCCGGAAGCCCAGGGGTGACAGGTGCAAGCCGTCCCTTATAAGCAGCGTGGCTTGTCCAGCATGTCATCCCAGGCAGACAGACATTGGATCCTTTGAATGACACCAGAATTTAAGCCAATTATTAAAGCTGATCATCTTATCACTGTATTGTGGCATCATTCTAGGTGAAGGTAGGATACTGCTCAAGGTCAGGGTCATACCTGCCTGGGCTACATAATCAGAGAGCTCCTCGATGTCCCTCTTCATGTAGTCCAATGAGGTACGTTTCAGGTCATTGTCACCTGCGTGGACAATGACTGAGTCGCACTTGTACCTGCTGTTGAGAGACCTGAGTGCTTGCGTTATGTGGCGGATTCTAGCGCCTGACAGGCAGCTTACTGTGACCTTCTCTTTACTCAGTCTGGTGAGCGGACGTCAGTGTGTCTGACTATGGAATCACCAATGACAAGTGTGTCTGGCATTTTGTTTGGCCTTAAGGGCTGTGACTGTTTGACACTCTGACTGTGTGGTCTATGTGTTGCATGTGTTGGGTCGTGAGGTGGTAGTTGTTTGGGTGTCTGCTTTGGTGGCCTCTGCTGTTTTGGTAAATTTTTGATCAGAGCCTCCGAGTATGTCTTTGTGTGAGTATGTGTATGATTTGAAGTTGTGATGGTACCATGTGTGACTGGGTATGTATTGTGTGTGGTTACCTTCTCCTCCTGTCTGGTCTTGCCAGTCCTATGTTGAGAGAGCTCAGCCTCCAGTTTGGCCGTATAGTTGCATCTCTCGCATGTATTTGTGTTTTGTGGGAGAAGGAGAGGATTGTCTGTGTACATGAGGCAGTTGTAACATTGCCTCAATATTCCCAGGTTCACCAGTTGAGCTGGAGAGGACACTAGCAACTGATCCCTCGACATACTAGAAGTAGTAGATAAAGAGACTTTCAAAGGACTCGGGAAGTGGGTTTTAGGCTGGTGGGGTACTATCTATAATAAGAGTGCTTTATCAAGGTGCAAGTACTGTAGGAGTAAGTGCTAGGCTTTACAGATAGAGAATAGTCTACTTGGGAATCAAGTAGAGATGAACTTTTCAGTTATAGGATATGCTGGTTAGATCAGCAGTACAGCTCGAGGAAGGTAGTTTTAAGGAAAATTGGAAGAGTTGAATTTAGATGGCCCAAATAGTTTAACCTTGTTTAACCGCTGCTCTTGTGTGCAACAGTGGTAACTCAGCTAAATCGGCCACGCTGCTTAGCGTGTTTTATAGCAGGGGCTGAAGGGAGCTAGGAATTGGCCCAAAAGCGACCAATGGACTACTAGTTTCTGGCTGAAACTTCACCAAATCAGACAAAAGGCCGCTCAGTGCTTCCCACTCCCACTGGTAAGCAAAGAAACTTCCCTCCTTCCTAATAAGGCAATGGATCAGTAACAGGAACTAAAAACAAAGCCCAGGGATCAGCAACTCTGAAACTGGACTACTCTAGTTCAGTAAGGCGGAAAACAAGAGATTTTTTTGTTTTATTACAGAGACAAGGAAAAAACAGACAGTAATTGCTGTAAATCGGCTAGCGCACTTTAGTGTGTAGCCTACAGAAACAATTTGCAACAATTAGTAACTTAAAGTGCAATAAACAGTGTAAAATGCAGAAATCACTTAAAGTAGCAATAAAACAGGCTAAATGCAGTTGCTAGCTTAAATAACAGTGGGAAAGCCACAAAAAATACTTATATCTGGTAGAAAGTCACTCTTTTAGCTCTCTGCTGCTTGGATCACTCTGCAGGCCACCATGAGGATCTGTGCTGAGTTGGTACAAGCTGGAAAACGCGTGTTTAGCGTGTTTTATAGCAGGGGCTGAAAGGAGCTAGGAATTGGCCCAAAACAACCAATGGACTACTAGTTTCTGGCTGAAACTTCACCAAATCGGACAGAAAGGCTGCTCAGTGCTTCCCACTCCCACTGGTAAGCAAAGAAACTTCCCTCCTCCCTAATAAGGCAATGAATCAGTAACAGGAACTAAAAACAAAGCCCAGGGATCAGCAACTCTGAAACTGGACTACTCTAGTTCAGTAAGGCAGGAAAACAAGAGATTTTTTTTGTTTTATTACAGAGACAAGGAAAAAAACAGACAGTAAATGCTATAAATGCTGTAAATCGGCTAGCGCACTTTAGTGTGTAGCCTACAGAAACAATTTGCAACAATTAGTAACTCCTTATGCAAAGAGGCCATTACAGAATTGAAATATTTTATCTATACTGAATGGAGCCCTTCTTGCTTTTATCAGGAGAAATGTACTCATCTTCCATGTTGCTTTGATAAAGGGAGGTCTGTAAATGTCTTTATGCATATTTCTTTGTTTTGCTCTGGGCTTTCTGGCTTGAAAATCTATGTTTCTCCTACAGGATCGTTTCTGGTTTCTAACTTGGCTGAGAATGTTACATTGACTGCTGGAGTCATTGTGGTCCTGCTGATTCCTGAATCAGTAATTAGCGTACACAATTGCTTGTCAATTAGAAGATGCATAAGTCCTCGTATTACAAATACGGCTTGTCAATTAGAAGATGCATAAGCTCGTATCACAAATTCGAAGTGCTTCGTGTTTTTCAGGGAAGGGTTGAATTAAAGAAGGCTGAATGTTCCCCTGCGACTTAATAGTATTTTATTTATTTGAAGTGTAGACTATAGTAGGTTTGTTGAGCTGTTCTCCCAACTGGAGATGGAACAGTCTGAGAGGGGAATAGAGCAAGATTACCTTGGTGATGGTATTTTAATGAAGTACCTTACTAATGCTAATGATGTGCATATGCTTACAGCCTTGCAATGAATTAAGAACCCTTTCAGTTGTAGTTCACAGGTTCAAATCTTCATTGTGGTAGCAGAGTCTGAATGCCATTTTTCATCTCAGATGTTTTTAGCAACCTCTTTTTGGTATTTCAGTGTTACTGGTAGGAAGCAGCATGTATCATAAAGCTGTTCAATATAGCTGTATTGGACTGCAGTGGATCAAGCCATCAATTTCCACCAGCCACTCTGATGACAGCTTGAGGCTTGAGGTAGAAAACTAGTCTGAGTTGTCATTGACAGCAAAGTAGAAGACTGACCCATGTTTAAGCTGCTGTTTATGGTGGTGCTGCCAGGGGTTACTACTGCCAATGCTTACATCTGTTGTATCAGTAGTTAAGGGCCAGATCATTAAGAAATATAGGAGAAGGTGGTGCATGCACCAGTAGATGAGGATGGCTCATGTTGCACCAGTAACTAAGGGTGGCACATGTACCAGAAGCTGAGGGTGGCACACATTGTAGCAGTAGTAAATGGTGGAGCATGTTCTAGTAGCTAAGTATGGCCTATGTTGTACCTGGAGGTGAAGATGGAGCATGTTACACCAGTGGCTAAGACTGGCCTATGTTGCACCAGTAGCTAGGGGTGGCCCATGTTGTACCAGTTGTTAAGGGTGGTGTATATACCAGTAGCTAAGGATGACACATATACCAGTAAGTAATGATGGTGCATGTATCAGTAGCTAAGGGTCAAAGCACTGAGAAATGTAGGAAAGGATGACCCATGTTGTAGCAGTGGCTAAGGGTCAGAGGACTGGGAAATGTAGGAAAGGAGAACACATGTACCAGTAGCTAAAGATACCACATGTTGTACCAGTAGTTAAGGATGGCACATGTACCTGTAGCTAAGGATGGCAAATGTTGCACCAGTACTTAAGGATGACCCATGTTGCACCAGTAGTTAAGGATGGTACATGTTGTACCATCCTTAGCTACTGGTATAACATGTACCATCCTTAGCTACTGGTAATGATGGTTCTTGTTGTACCAGTAGCTAAGGATGGCCCATGATGTACCCAGTACCTTAAGGTCAGAGTATTGTTAAATGTAGGAAAGGAGGGCACATACTTTACCACTAGCTATGGATGGCTCATGCTGTACCAGTAGCCAAGGATGGTGCATGTTGCACTAGTAGCTAAGGATAACCCACATTGTACCGGTAGCTAAGGATGTCTCTTGTACCAGTAGCTAAGGTTAGCCCATGTTGTACCAGTAGCTAAGGATGGCACGTATTATATCAGTAGCTAAGGATGGCCCATGATGTACCCAGTACCTGAAGGTTAGCGTATTGTTAAATGTAGGAAAGGAAGGCACATGCTATACCACTAGCTATGGATGACTCATGCTGTACAAGTAGCTTAGGATGGCCCATGTTGTACCAGTAGTTAAAGGTCAGAGCATTGGGAAATGTATGAAAGGAGGGCACATGTACCAGTAGCTAATAATGACCCATGTTGTAACAGTAGCTGAGGGTAAGAGTACTGGGAAATGTTGGAAAGGGTGGCGCATGTTGCACCAGTAGCTAAGGATAGCCCATGTTGTACTAGTAGCTAGGGATGACTCATGTTTTACCAGTAGCTAAGGATGGTGCATGTTGCACCTGTAGCTAAGGATAGCCCATGTTGTACCAGTAACTACGGATGGCGCATGTTGCACCTGTAGCTAAGGATAGCCCATGTTGTACCAGTAACTACAAATGGCGCATGTTGCACCAGTACCTAAGAATAGCCCATGCTATACTAGTAGATGAGTGTCAGAGCATTGGGAAATGTAGGAAATGAAGGCACATGTACCACTTGCTAAGATGGTACATATTGTACCAGTAGCTAAGGATGACCCATATTGTGCCAGTAGCTGAAAGTCAGAGGATTGGGAAATGTAGGAAAAGAGGGCACGTGTACCAGTAATAAAGGATGGCACATGTGCCAGTAGTTAACGGCCCGTGTTGTACCAGTAGCTAAGGATGGCTCATGTTCTATACCAGTAGCTGAAGGTCAGAGCATTGGGAAATGTAGGAATGGAGGAAACGTTGCTGAAGAATGTGGATGTGGCTTGTGCCTGGAATTTGTAACAGGCTGCTTCTTGCTCAAGATCAGAACACTGAAAAACTTCAGCTTGGTGAATGTTGGCCCCACATGTCTTTATCTTTGGCTGATACACCAACATAAACTTAAACTGGAATGAGTTACCTGTGACTACTTCTCACTTGCACCACTTTTGCTGATACACAGTCATAAATAACTGAAAAGCAGAAGTTTTCTTGCTGCTCAGGAAAATGTGCATTGATTGCTTTCCGTATAGTCTGCTTCCAATGAGATGGCAAGAATACTCTAGCCAGGAAATAAAATTAGCCATTATCCTGCATCATGATGCCAGCATAATAGAGTTGTGATGTAATGGTGAGCCTGTATAAAGTTACTTAACTTTGTCTCACACTCACTCTCTCTTTCTCTGTCACACATATAACATTAAATATGTTTCCCCAGGAAATTAATATAAGAGCCATCATTGCTCACAACTTGGACTAATGTGGCAGGCAATTAATGTTGCTGCATGTGTGTGTGTGTGTGTGTGTGTGTGTGAGTGTGTGTCTGTGTCTGTGTAGTAATTTAAATGTTGTCTTCCCTGGATTAGATGTTTATGCAGCTTGTTGATTACATTTGAGACAAATTAGATGTATACTCTTATTGCATTATGATGCAGTGTTCTTTGACATCACTAGTGACATCACTAGCAGGAAGAACGATCAGTACATTCTGTGTCATGGCCTGTTCTGTCATCCGGCATGTTTGACTCAGGCCATTGCCAGTAGGCTGTGACTGCACTTACACTCAATATATAGCATTTATGAAAAAAAAACTGAGATGGATAATGCAATATAACGAGTGAAAAAAGATGTTTAACTGCTAATTTCAAAAATCAATAATGTTTTCAGTATGTCACTGTACGTGCAAGTAATACATGATTTTTGGTCTGATGATTCAGTGTTGTAAACAGGTGAATTGTCATCAGTACCCATTTGAGCAGTAAAAGATTTATTTTAGTTTTTACTTTGTAATGAAATTTTCCTGTCTATTTTTAACTTGGGTTATATTATAGTATTGACTGCTGTAGACATTGCTGTCCTGCTGGTTTCTGAATCAATAAACAGAACACAATTGTGCATATAACTCACACTACGCATGGATCTGCATATTACAAATTCAGTGTCTTCTGTTTTGTAGGCGCAGTCACTCTTCATATCTGCAAAAAAACTGATGTCAACAAAATCATAAAATAAACCTTCATTGCTTTTGGATTTTAAAGCATGCAGTGCTATGTGCTCTGTTTAACCTAACATAAAACAATTTTTAAGTGATTTTATTGTTCTCTTTTGTAGTTAAGGATGTTCATTAAGGTCTAATTAGTTGTTTGCCAGGATGAATAATCAAGCCAAATGCCCCCCCCCCCCCAAAAAAAAATATTGATTCCTATGAGAAATTATGTCTATTATTCAAGCAAATTAATATAATATTTTGCTATATATAAACATTCTCGGTTTGTGAATTTATTTTGCTGTACCAGTTGCTTATCAGGCTGTATGAGGTGGAGGATGAGCTCTATGAATCAGGCCCTGGCTACAAGAGCGGACTAAAGAATAGAAGACCACTTCCTTTCTCTAGTAAACCTTTCTTACCATTTGATACACACTGTCTACAAGTTCTGTTAAAAGGCAGATGCAGTTTTTATGTAATGAACCAGAATTTATTATTTTATTTATTTATTTAAGTTTGATGAACAGGGAAGTCCACTGGGCCATATAATGAGCCCATTTTCAGTGGAGGCCCGGAGAGAAAAGCTCCACGAATTACAGTTACAATGACTAAATGTTGCAAAAACACAAGTATGTACAGAAAGTTAAAACATTTTTACATAAGAATAAACAATTAGTCATAAGATTATAGAGTGCATATAGACATATGGCTACTAGCCCTTAGCAGCTAGGTAGACTGAACATTTACAGAATACATAAACATTTTGTCACACATGGCTAGAATGTACTAGCCATCCTCACTGTACACTCTCAATGAGCAGTGGACATACAATGTGCATTTCTGTTTGTCTTGGGTTCAGTCCTCTGACAGCTTTTACACTTAAAACTACATATTAATGTTTTACCCAGAATGCCTACAAACAGATTTTGATGCATACTTTATGTATGTGCTGAGGTAGGTAGCCAACAGACAAGTGACCTTACATTCTCAGTGCAGTTCATTGAAACAATCAACTTTCAGATCTCTGCTTCTCAAGGAAAGCGCAGTTACACAACAATAATGACCACTTACACGAGTGCATGGATCGTGCTATCCCAAACAGAACCAAGACGCTATCCTCAAAAAAAGAAAGCCAATCTGGTGGTCCCCCGCCATAAACAAACTCTACAACAGAAGGAAGAAACTGTTGCAAAAGAGAATAAAATCCCATGAGTGGAGCAGCTCTCTGGTCAGCCTCAGTAAGAAGCTGAGATCCCTTATAAGATCCTCCAAAGCTAGCTACAAAAACAAAATCACCACTGATTCTAAGGGCAACCACAAAGCATTCTATAGCTATATCAAGAATCTCAATGGCAACACCCAGATCTGCTCTGAGTTACAGCACAATGGCACGGAAATTACAGAACCAACTGATATTGCCAACATCCTGGCGGATAGGTTCAGTGCTAACTTTACCCCCCTCTCACCCCCTAAAGGGCCTATATCTATACAGGAAGTGCAGAGTCCCTGTAATCACATTTATGCAGGTAACAGCTGCACTCTCTAAAACCAAAAACACAGCATCCATGGGACTGGACAACATCCCAGACTGCGTTTTACATGAACTTCAGAACAAACTGGCTCCCCACCTGAGCACCATGTTCAATCATAGTCTCACATCAGGCTTTGTGCCCACTGAATGCCGCACAGCAACAGTTATCCCACTCCACAAAGAGGGAGCCACCACTGATCCTGGGAACTATCGCCCTATTAGCCTAACGAGCCTGGTCTGCAAGGCCATGGAACATATCATCATGGAACTCATAAACAAAGACATTGGTAACCTCCAAACTCTGGACCCCACCCAGTTCGGGTTTGTGAAAGGCAGATTATGCCTTCTGAACCTGATCGACTTCTTTGAGGCAGTCACCAAATCCGTAGATGAGGGTAAGGTGGTTCACGCAGCCTTTCTTGACCTTGCCAAGCTTTCAACACCTCCCCCCATTCTGGAATTATAGCTAAACTCACTAAACTAGGTATAAATTCCTACGTCACAAGATGGGTTGCCAACTGGCTCACTGACAGAACCCACACTGTAAAAGTTGCAGACTCCAAATCTGACTTCAAACCAGTGACAAGTGGAGTACCACAGGGTTCAGTCCTGGGACCTCTCCTGTTTGGTATCTACTTCTCTGAAGTACAGGCTAACACAGAAGGCCTCTGGCTAATGAAGTTCGCAGATGATTGCAAATTAGGAGCCACAGTTGTGTCCCCAAATGATTTGGACATCCTATAGAAGGGCCTCACTGAGACAGATGCCTGGTGTCAGAGGCATGGCCTCAAGCTCAATGCTAAAAAGTGCATTGTCATCCCCTTTGGTAAAAACTCTGTACCCATGAACTACCATATAAACGGCAAGCTACTTAATGCCGAATGTGTGATAAGAGAGCTTGGGGCCCAAGTGCACAGTAGTCTCTCCTTTGATAATCACATTGCCACGGTAGTCAGGATATCCTTCTATATGGCACACCTCATCACAAAAGGATTCTCATCCAGGAAAAAAAGAGGTCATTGCTCTCTTCTACTCAGCACTGTTTAGACCCATTACAGAGTACAATGTCCCTTTTGGAATGTACCTCACAAGACATCTGCAGCAGCTGGAAAGGCCACAGCAGTAGCTCACAAAGAAGATTACTGGCCTCAAACAGATGCCCTACACTGACCGTCTCAAAAAACTCCAGTTTTACTCTGTAGCATATTGCCTACTCCGAGGAGATCTCTGCCTAACATATAAAGCTATGTTAAACCCAGAGCTGTTGGACATGCTACACCTAAAGAAAGCCCAATCCCTCCGAGCTACATGCTCTAGGGACCTAAACCTTGTCACCACAATAAACAGGACATGCTGGAGGGATAGATTTCTGTCCCAGAAACCTCCTATACTCTGGAACAAGCTTCCCATCTATGTCAAGCAAAGTTCCTGATTAGCACTCTTCAAGAAAAATCTTGATGAGTGGATGGGAAATAGGAAATACACCCTGGAGATCACTTCTGTGACTCTGCTCGACAGGGGCACATGAAATTAACTTTTTTGGGGGGGCGTTCTTGGGGAACCTTGTTGTCTAGGCTTACTTAGGCCCTTGGGCCAATAGCCTCGTACCTACCTATGAACTTATGATGAATATAGATTTCACTCAAGTCTGTTATTCAATCACTTGGTTGTTGTGCTACTGTATGGATATTGTTACTTTAAAATAGAGCATTAGCTCCATTTTTTTCAAAGGAGCTCATCAGGAAAAAAAATAATTTTTTTGTAATTGTAGTAAACTGTTTCATGCAAATTTAAGTGGCTTGCTGCGACCACACATGGAGCGCTGTAGCCATAGCACTTCAGCCCTGACTGCAAATAAGATACCAGCATTCCACTGAATGCAATTACCGCACTACCACTAATCAGTATCTGCCAAATACACCCTTTGACGCCTTGCCCTTTGCTCCACTGCTCCCTGTGGTGGTATACTTTAAACAGGCACACTCAAGTATGCATGCATGTTTCACACACGCATACACACACACACACACACACACACACACACACACACACACACACACACACACACACACACACACACACACACTTGGAGCTGAGTTAGACTAGTGGCCTGGGCACTGGCATTAGCAAATTCAGTGAGAGAGAGAGAAAAGGCAAGGAAAATGCCTGCTTACCTATCTCAGCAGGAAGAGTGAGAGGACCTGCTAGCTGTGCCCAACTGATGGTTTCTGGTGGGGGCCAGCAGCCAAAGACAAAACGCAGAAGCTGATTTCATGGTGAGTGGGGCAGTTGAAGATGATGTTACAGTGGGTGCAGTTTCTTCTCAGTGCCATTCCACACCTATCCATATATGTTACCTAAAATATCAGGATGTCAGGGAATAAACAAGCTAGGAAAAATATACTCTACACTATTATGACCCTATGCACTTGCATCTGATTGCAGTTTTAGGTTGGAGAGCAGTCTAGTGGCTGCAAAAGCTTTCTTCTGCAGAAAGAGAGGGCCTGCCCCATGAAGTAAGATATCTATATATGCCCCAGGATGTGGTGGCCCTGGTAGAGAACAGAGCGACAGGGTGCATTAGCAGAGTTAATCCCAGCAGTGGTTGGGACTCAGATAACATTCTAATGAGCAGATAAAAATAACATTGATTAAAAATAGAGCACATTTAAGTTTAAGTGTCGTCTTGCAACTAATGAAGCTATTTCATTTTATTTTTCTTTCTCTTTTATAATAGTGTGTGATAGTACACAGTGGAAATATAATGTAGCTTTTTTTTCCTCAGCTAAGTCTTTTGTAAAGCTTAAATGTGTTGTGATAACAAAGTTAATTACTACCACTAACTGTTGTGTCAGTATTTACTGATGTTGCCTACACTGCAGACATATAATGAGCAGATTTCTGGCAACATTTAAATTAAACAGATCTTATTTAAATTAAAACAATGTACCTTACAAAACATAGGATGTGTAACATTGAACATTGGCAAAAGTGGCTACATTTAAATATGGGTACTGCTTATTTATTATCTAAACATTAATAACTTGTTTTAGTTGTGTTTCCAAACATTAAATATGCTTGTGAGAACTGGGTGCTTATATGATCCAGAAAGATCTGCTATTGCACAACAGTTTTCCTCTTAGCAGCTGGTTAATATTGCACAGAGAGGAGTGTCATAATACATTTACAGGATCAAATATCTGATTTTGGCCAATGACCTTAATTTCTGCTTATCTAATTATATCTGTGTGCATATGTACTTCTGTAAAATTTCAGCATTTGCATTTAGAGAGATAGAATGGAAGCAGCAGACAGAAGAATCTGTTGAAATGATATGTCACAGTTCATTATTGTGGTTATCCAAACTGTCTAGCAGCTTTTCAATAATTCATATTTACTTTTCAGAATATTAAGCATTTCCATTTGGATATCATATAGCTCAAAATATTGTTTTCATCCAATAGTTCATAATAGTTCAGTGTGCCACCTTCACTAGCTTTAGTATTTCTTCCCTGGCCGTGATGCAGGTAACACTAGATGTTTTCCGTATTGATAACTGCTGTAGTAACCTAAGCTATATCGGTTATGTCCTGCATAGCATATAACAACCAGAGAGCTTTGAAAGCTTCAGGGCACCTTGCATGCACCCAAACTGTTAGCTTTAGCTGAGCTGATTGAAAAGAGTGGTTTGATTGACAAGCCTTTCAGTGCTGTCCTGACATCGAGAAGAGTGTTACTTTATTGACTTTTCAGGATCTGACGGTTGTCTCGCTGAGCAGATAAGTTCCATACAGGGAAAAAAACTTCCACAATTGGCTCAAGCATGGAACAAACAGTTCCTTGATCATACCTTCTTGCAGTTGCAAAAAGAAGAATTTAACTAGGCAGCCTTTGCCATCACAGCAGGCTGGTAATTTGCCACAGGTGGGTGACTCTACTATGGTCAAAACTGGTTCCTCAGACCACTTGTCTTTTTCTTCAGCTCCCTCTAGAGTTGTCCATACAGCTAACATGGACCATGGGTTAGCCATGTCTTTTGAGACTGTTGGGGTCCTCTCACTGGGCATGGGAGAGCCACTTTTGTTGGTTATGGAAGAAGAGGTAGAGAATCTGCCCCCTTCTTAGCCAGAATGTGTTCCTATCCTCAGGCAAACTTTTGCTTGCTGTACTATTTGCCCTAACCGCCTGTGCTGTCAACATGTGTTTGTCACATCTGGGGATCCCAACCTGATGTTCCAAAGAAAGCACATGGAATGTACAAAGGTCCTTAGTCTTGCAAGCTGGAATACACTTATTCCGGACCTGACGCAGCAGCTATAGCTTTAGTTAATCCAACAGCTGCAAAGCATTTGGTTAATTGTAATTGTTATTCTGACAAGGATGGTAAAGCTATTGATATATTTGGGGGGGTATGCATCTGCAACTTTGATTTTTCAGAATTTAGTATTCCCAGCCTCATATGTTAAAGTTTATACTGACTGTTTGTGAAAATATGAGGCATGTTTTGGCTGCAGTTTTCTCTTGTGAGGAAAAGATCTGCTTTGTTGTAAAGGTTCTTCTATTTCTCAGGTCACCACTCATTGTTTGAACTGTGGTTATGCCTCTTTACATACTGCTTCTAGGGCTTTTGCCACAGGTGCTCTTTTGAGGACGATTACCTGGCTGTGTTGTCAGAACCTCCCAGAATATGTCAGAAATTTAATTTTGAATTCTCCATTACATAGAGCTTTAGTTTTTGGACCATCTGCTACAGAGGTTATCAAAAAGTGTGGTGACAGAGGTTAGCTTAGTCATGGAATATCTCAGATTTTTTAGTCCTGCTCCTATAAAATTTCTATCAAACAAGTTAAAAATGACTATATAAGGGATCTCAGTCCCTTACCCCTTCCAGAAAGTTTTGGCAATAGATTATTTTAGATAAATGTGTCCTGATTGTGATTCATCTCGAATACAAATGTCAGTGAGAGGAAATTCCTCCTTTTCAGGGTGTTCCTCCTCATCCACCAGATTAAACCCTTTTTCTTTCCTCTTGTTCTATTCCATATGATGTGTGTGGGGTAATGGAAGCTGTTCCTCCTTCCCAACTGGAGAAATGATTTTATTCAAGATTGTGTTTAATAAAATCTTGGAAAGTGAGAGGATGCCTGAGGAATGGAGAAAAAGTGTTTTGGTACCGATTTTTAAGAATAAGGGTGATGTGCAGAGCTGTAGTAGCTACAGAGGGATTAAATTGATCAGTCACAGCATGAAGTTATGGGAAAGAGTAGTGAAAGCTAGGTTAAGAAGGGAGGTGATGATTAGTGATCAGCAGTATGGTTTCATGCCAGGAAAGAGCACTACAGATGGGATGTTTGCTCTGAGAGTGTTGATGGAGAAGTACAGAGAAGGTCAGAAGGAGTTGCATTGTGTTTTTGTAGACTTAGAGAAAGCATATGACAGGGTGCCTAGAGAGGAGTTGTGGTATTGCATGAGGAAGTTGGGAGTGTCAGAGAAGTATGTAAGAGTGGTACGGGATATGTACGAGGGTAGTGTGACAGCGGTGAGGTCTGCAGTGGGGGTGACGGATGCATTTAAGGTGGAGGTGGGATTACATCAAGGATCAGCTCTAAGCCCTTTCTTATTTGCAGTGGTGATGGACAGGTTGACAGACGAAATCAGACAGGAGTCCCCGTGGACTATGATGTTTGCAGAGGACATTGTGATCTGTAGTGAGAGTAGGGAGCAGGTGGAGGAGACCCTGGAGAGATGGAGAGATGCTCTAGAGAGAAGAGGAATGAAGGTCAGCAGGACTAAGACAGAATATATCTGTGTGAATGTGTGAATGAGAGGGAGGCTAGAAAAATGGTGAGGATGCAAGGAGTAGAGGTGGCGAAGGTGGATGAGTTTAAATACTTTTGATCAATAGTTCAGAGTAATGGTGAGTGTGGAAGAGAGGTGAAGAAGAGAGTACAGGCAGGATGGAGTGGGTGGAGAAGAGTGTCAGGAGTGATTTGTGACAGGCAAGTACCAGTAAGAGTGAAAGGGAAGGTCTGCAAAAGGGTAGTGAGACTAGCTATGTTATATGAGTTGGAGACAGTGACAGTGACAAAAAAGCAGAAGTTTGAGCTGGATGTGGCAGAGTTAAAGATGTTAAGATTTGCACTGGGTGTGACGAGGGTAGACAGGATTAGGAATAAGTATATTAGAGGGTCAGCCCAGGTTGGAAGGTTTGGAGACAAAGCCAGAAAGGCAAGATTATGTTGGTTTGGACATGTGCTGAGGAGGGGTGCTGAGTATATTGGGAAAAAGATGCTAAGGATGAAGCTACCAGGTAACAGGAAAAGAGGAAGGCCTAAGATAAGGTTTATAGATGTGGTGAGAGAGGACATGCAGGTGGTTGGTGTGACAGAGCAAGATGCAGAGGACAGGAAGAAATGGAAACAGATGATCCACTGTGGCGAACCCTAACGGGAACAGCTGAAAGAAGATGATGATGATGTTTTAAGTGCCAAAGAAAGCGAGAAAATTCCGGGAGGTCAGTTTTGAATTTTTCTTTCTTAGCTAAATCCATTTGTGATAATACCAGTAGTAGTTCAAAATGCGTTTACTTCATACTTGTTACCCTTTTTTCCTCATTTGAGTTTCCTAGTAACCTTAGATTTAATAGATGGATATCATTGGATCATAGGATCATAGAAAGTTGCAGAGAGGTAAAGGCCTTAGAGCATTTGTAAGCCTAGCCATTCATGCCCCAAATTTCTCAGTTGTCAATGCCCAAGGGCTGGAACAGCTCTGGTGTATGGCTGTCTCTTAAGACATCTACAAGCTGCCCCTGTCCATAAGGGCCATGGGTGGCAAACCAGACATAAATTTGTGATTTATCTTTTAATGGACCAAACTTTGTTTGAACAGGCTTAAGAAAGATCTCTGCCTCATATGAATGAGGGGTCTGTCTAGGAGAAGGGGTAATCTCTGAGACACATTCCTGTCCTTCTGACTTATTTTGTTTGTCACAAACGAGGCTTAGATCCTTAGATCTGGTGGTTGTAGTGCCATTTGTTTTGCAAATGTGTATCAGATCCATCATGGCTGGATCAGAGAATGCCTTGTAGTTTAGCTATAGATCTCCCCTCAATAGTCTGTAAGAGACCAAGTACAAGGACAGGACTTTGAAGTGGTCCGCATAGGGCATATTACTTGCACTCTATATTGTTTTAGTGAGGACCATCTGTGGCCGCTCCAGCTGTTGAAAATGTCTGATCAGCTACATGCCAAAGGGTGCATTGTACTTGATTATTGGTCTAATGAGGGGTGAGTATAGTGGGACTATGATCTGTTTAGATCTGGATGCTATGCCCTTACTTAAAAGTTGTGTCACGTAGAAGGATTTTCTTACTACCAGGGTAACATGGTGATCAAAGTTCAGGTTAGTGTTAACCTGGGTTCCCAAGACCCTTACAACTGTGTCTACTCTTAGGGGAGTGTTATCAAGGTTGTAATGTGCAGGGGTGGTCGTCTTCCTAAAGGGTATAATTATACTTTCTTTTTGCACTGAGGTTTAAGCCATAGCTCTGGCACCAGTCATTTGTCTGTGTCAGACCCTCCTGGGGGATATCTGCATCTTTGGGGCAATTCAGTGATTGCACCCAGCATGCAGTCATCAGCATATTTGGTTAGCCAAAGGCCCTCTATGTTTTCCTTAACTTCAGAGAAGCATATTCCAAACAGAAGATGTCCCAGTACCTAGCCCTGTGGGACACCACTAACAATAGGCCTTGTGGTGGAGGTGGATTCCCCACCCTAACTTTGTGTGTCCCATCTTTGAGCCATTTGGCTATCCATCAAATAACATAGGGATTTATGCCTAAATTTGTGAGTTTGTAATACCCAAGTGAGGTATTGTGTCAAATGCCTTTGCCAGATTAAGGTTGGCAGTATATACTGCTTTGCCCTCATAGGTGGCTTTAGTAGCCTTCTTGAAGAAGTCCACCATGTTTAGTAGGAATGACCTGCCCTTGACAAAACCGAACTGGAATGGGACTAATGATTGAAGATTTCCTGTTTCTTTATCATGCCCACAATAGTTCTTTCCATGACCTTGCATATAAGATTAGTCAAACTTATGGGTCTGTAGTTTCCTACGTCTGTTGATGGTCTGCCTTTGAGCAGAGGGATGACCATTGTAGTCCTCCATTCCCTAGGGGTGAAGCCTGTCTGGAGGCTGTGGTTGAATAGAGATTCAGCATTCATATTCATCCAGATTTAAGGCATTTCTTAAGGTTTTGTGTGCTTGGATCACATTGTCAATTTTCTGCTTCAAGGGTGTTTGCAAAGTGTCTAGCTCCTGTTGTAGCCCATAGCAGGGTACAGGGTATCCACATTTTTCCATTTTTAGATGACTTGCTTATCTTTTATCAGTCTTTTTCATCGTGTTATGGGTCTCTCACCTGGGTAAGAAATCTCCTACAAGGGCTGTGATTCCAAGAGAACTTTCAAAAGACTTTTTTGACTCTGTCACATATGATTCGTGTTCTTGGATGCCTGCTAGACACCTCAGAACAAAGAGCTTTTCTTCCACAGGGGATGGGGAGAGTCCATATTTAGATCTATTCCAGAGGTTGTGCAGTCATGGTGAATACCTAGGGATTTTTGTTTTATGGCTTCCATGAGTATCATGATACTTCTTACAAGATTCCACATGAGAAAGATCCAATGGTATCTGAAATCTCTTTGGTCCCAGCATCAACACCTGCTGTCTTTTTAAATCCCAGTAATGCTGCAATGAATGCTAATTCTTAAAATCAAAACAGTGTAAGAAACTTCTCTGTGTGGAAGATTTTCAGTCCATATATTTCTAGTTAATCACTGTATATTAATCAGATCAGACAATAGCAGTACAAGTAGCGAACGTAAACTCGTCAAGTCAAAAAGGAATAATAGAAAATATATAATTCTACAGCATTACTGAGTATTCGAAAGTAATCCAAGCAAGGCAGGCAGTCTGTTTCCAGTCGAAAATCATTTATTAAGTACACAGACAAGCGATCCAAGTAAAACAAAAATAGAGTAATAATTTCCTCACAAGCTTTCTAAATATATATATATATATATATATACATACATATATACTTTTTATCAGGCATGGGAGTGGTTTATTGTGCTGTAAAACAAAGTGTTATTGGTACACATGTTAAATTCACATCCCTTCCCCCATCAGTGTGACATTCGAGCTGGTCCTGCCCTACCTAGTAGCTGTCATAATAATATATAGCCCTAATGTACTTTAATGGTACATCTTATTTAACCAAATTATTAAGTAGATTATTAAGTCTGTGATTTTATGCAAGGCAATATACTACATGGCTGGAAATATATCAAACTTAGTTCATTTTGCGATCAAAAGTTATATATAAATATATACATATACATTTTGCATGTAAAAATCATTTTCTATTTTCATAACCTATTGTTAACGAAGATCGCTTTCGTCCTTCTAGACTTCTTCAGGTCTGTGTACAAGAACCCTTAAAACCTATATAATTGTATAATTAGTTAGTATTGTTAGTACCATCATTTTGAATAAAGCGGAAAAAAGAGAACCAGAAAAAAATAAAAATAAAAAAAGTATATATGTATGATGATGGAAACAAAATATACACTTAAATTTCAAATTATTTAAAATGGTATTTAAAACCAATTTGTATAAAAAAATAAAATAAAATACAATTAGTCATGTAAACAATGTGGCAATTTTCTAAGTTCCAGTGCACTTTTAATTGAACAGTAGTTTAGTCCAGGCTTTCTAAAAGAGTTCAGCTTTAATTGCCACATGAGTTCATGTTTCTCCAGAATATTCGGGATGTCTCCTTCAAGATCACCCATGTCTATGCGAACCAGGATCTGGAAATTAAAACCTGTGTGTCTTTTATGAAGAGAAAGGTGTTTGGCTAGTGCATTATTTTTACATCCAGAGTGGATTTCTGACAGATGACATGAAATCCTTTGCTTGAGTTTAGGGTTACCACCTGTCCCACTTTGCGAGGGACAGTCCCTCTTTGGGCAGTTGTGTCCTGCAAAAAATGTGAAAAAATGGCAAATGTCCTGAGATTTTAGGACAAAATTATTTTCTATATTTTGTGTAATAGTTGCATAAAACAGTTATTCTGTATCTGAAACACCTAAATGTTATAAAAAACAGAATAAGGAACTAAAATGCTACAAGAATAAACTTTTATTCAGGCAAAAAACTGAAGTTATGTCCTTTGTACTGGCCGTGGGTATGTTTTGCCCTGCAAAATCTGATGTTTGTAGCACAAATGTCCCACTTTGGGCATTTGGAAAGGTGGCAACCCTACTTGAGTGTATTTACAGTCTTACCCACATAGAATGCATCACATTCATTGCACTGTGCCCTGTAAATTATGTTACAGTCACCCCCTGCACTGGTTTTAATGATCTTCTTTAAATAAGGGCAATAAAAACTATCACCTTGCTATATAAATATACAAAATGTACAATTAGTTACACATCTTTTAGTGCTTTTCTCACATGGTCTAGGTTTAAATTCAACAAAACTTCTAATATTCCTGGCCTTCCTATAAACAAATGATGGGGCTTCACCTAAGATGTTAATCAGAAAAGGGTTTCCTGTGACAATGCCCCAGTTTTCTTCAATAATATTTTTGATACTGTGATAATCGAAAGTGTATGTCAGGATGCAGCTATTTTTGCATTTGTTATTATCTGTGGGATTACTTAACATTTTTCTACTGGGGTGGTTGAGTGAAGGTGCTTCAGTCCTTTTCAGTTCTATAATGGGTTCCAGGATGTTTTTTAACATCTGACTTTCATAGCCTCTCACTAGAAAATCATTCTCTAAGTTGTTCAGGTTTCTCAAAAATGGTTCCATCTCTGTGGTAATTCGAGCTAATCTATAGCCTTGGGATTTCACTACATTATACTTGGTTTTTGTAGGATGTAGACTTTTACTGTGGAGTAATAAATTAACCCTCGTTGGTTTTCTGAATAGATCAGTGGTGATTCTGTTATTGTTGGTGTCCTTGGAAATCTGCATATTTAAGAAAGTGGTTGAAGTACAGCTATGGGAAGAGATAAACTTCAGGAAGGGGGTTGTTTGATTGAGGTAAGTGATAAAATCTCCAAGCTGCAAGGTGTCACCTTCCTACACAATAAAGACATCATCAATAAAACGTAAATAGCATGTGATATGCTGTATGTAGTCTGTGTTGTTTAACACAAAGTCCTTCTCCCATTTGCCCAGGGCTATGTTAGCTATGCTGGGAGCCATGGCAGCCCCCATTGCTATACCAGTTTTTTGTTTGTAGTGTTGCCATTGAAAGTAAAGAAATTGAAGTCCAGTACAAGATTAATGAGCTTGCTTAACTTTTGCAGTTGTGCCTGTGTACCCTGATTATGTTTCTTAAAAGACTCCATAGCTGCTGTTATACAGTAATTGTGAGGGAGCACTGTGTACAAGGATTCCACATCAGTAGTTACCAAAATACTGTCAACTTCCACTGTAATATTTTTTATTTTCTTAAAAAAAATCCATTGAATCTCTTATGTATGACTTATTCTTTTCTGCTAGAGGTTTCAGCAAGTAACCAAGGTAAATGGCTGTGGCTTCAGTAAGGGAACCTCCACTTGCTACCACCAGTCTTAGACCCACTACACTTTAGTGGGTTGTTTTGAGACTTCGGGGATACCACGGAGATTACTAATTCTTAAAATCAAAACATACATGTACACTGCATGAAAATGTTACTGTGGTTTGTTTTCTCTTCTGTAATGTTTGTATACCCATGTCAGGGATTCCATGGTCCGCTGATGGAGTCATGTTAGTAAGACTGAGAAAATCTGGTGTTATTGGTTTAAGGATACCTGAGGGGTGTCTGATGGATCTGGATGGGATTTCCAGATATGTTTGCAACCATTTTGAATGGTGTTCAGCATCCAGGTATCTGATGTTATCATTTTCCAAATGTGAAGGCACTGAGAAAGTTGAAAGTCTTGCTGTAAGAATGATAGGGGATTGGCCAAGGTGGAGAGAAGTGGGATCATCCATCTGTAATTTTACTAAATATTATAAAATTGCTTTCTCTAGCACCAAAGCTGGTTTTGCCACATCTGTTCTTCAAGGGATGCTGGAATCCAGTTCTGTACCTCAAACCTCCTCCTAGTCAACATGAAAACTTTAGGAATATTACCACTTGTTAGTAATACTGCAGTAGTGATTTAATCAAACATCTATTTTATGATACATTCTTACACAATGGCATTATGTTCTTCATAAGTCATTGTTGCAGTACATGGACTATCTGTTCTTCACCCATGTTTTATTACTTTGTGTTTCCTTGTCCGAAGTGGACCCTTACCCACCCTTCTCCCTCTTTATTTCTGAGAACTTTTTCCTAGAGTACTAGCCCCAGAGAAATATTTCCCTGGGGCAAGAAAGCTGTGAGGGTTTTGCTCTCATACGTCCATTATGTACTAGCACGTAGTCTTGTGCAGAGGTCAATAGTTGGATGTACGGTGGAAGAGTAAGGAGCCCAAGCCTTTATAAACTCACTGGATGTACAGTATCCTTAGCAGGATACTTAATAGTTGTCAGTTGGAAAATACTTTTTATAGCAGAACTAGACAGGCCAAGATCACTTTTAATCACTCCAGCTTAGCCAAGACAAATAATCAAATGTTTTCTCCCCTTGTGTAACTATGTAACCATCCACTACAGTAGCCTCCTACGGACAAGACATTTGTAACATGGGTAGCAGGAAAAGGTTTTTCATCCCAACTTGAATTAAATATTTTATCTGCTTTTTGTAACCTAGTATCAACAATCAAGCCCATTTGTTGCTCACCACCAGGGTAAAAGCTGATCACAGCACGGTTGCCATCCAAATAACTGTATGGCATTTTCTGTTTTTTGTTTGTATCTCATAGGTGGCTAGCTTGTGTCCAAGGTCAACAGTCCTCATGTAGAGGAATATGCCCTTTCCCTGGGGATTGTGCAATATTGGAGGGTGTTTGTATACTAAACTATAAAAACACTAGCATTTGTTTTTGCCTGTTGCTGGGTTAATCCTCAGAACATGTGCAATAGGTGTCGTCATTCTGTTTTTTGAAGTTTTTACATGGAAATCAAAGATGATGATATTTTATCTGTTCGATATAGAGTACAACATCCATAGAGAGATAGAAAGATAAAGCTATATATGTATACATACATATACACACACATATACTGCCACAAGCATGTTTTCTTGCAAGAGTCTCTTGCCTCAAAGAGCTATTGTAAGTACTTGCCTTTGCTACTTAAATGGGAACCCTGTGCCACTGTCATCAGCACCTATGCTGAGGTTAGGCTAATGTTGGTCTTTGCAGGGAAGTAGAACAGTTGTGGACAAAATGGCCAGACCAGTACAGCTTTGCTGGTGAGTAAACCCAGACTGCATAATTTTGACTTCCCCTAGATCATCCGTTGTTCTGATGAATGGCAGATGGCTCACTGAGTGCTTGCTGTAAGCTTTGGTGTTCCCTTCAGTGTCTGCCTGATTTTTTCTTCAGAGCTGGAGATCGCAGCTCTATTGCAGTTGTATTTTGCACCTCCTAGTGAATGTTTACTGGCCTCTCTGATTATTGGAATGGAGTGAAGTTAAAGATTAAAGCATAGATGAAACACAGCACTTTTGGTGCTTTAACATTTTAGCGTTCCAAGTGAATGTTCACAACCATAGAGAGGCATTTTACTTAATGGCTGCTTCTGAAAACATGTTGGACCTTGTAGCCACAGAGCTTCTCTGTTAAATGCAACAGCATGGATCCACCCTTTGAACTATTCCCTGGGTGACCAAATGTAGTATTGTTTTACAATTATCCTGACTGCCTTTAATTGTGCTTTGTTTGATTCTGTTTTGTCTTTCTGTAATTAAGATATTCTGCTCCAGTGGCTTCTGGTGTGTTTTTGGACAGTTTTTGATAGTTACATGGATGAACATGGCCTTGGGCATTGAGACTCTTTAGATGATTTTTGTTTTGTGTGTGTAAATTGTGGGATTTAAACCATTCATCTCTTTATAGGTTCATAGGTTATTGGGTTCATACTAGGCTATCTGCCCTGGGGCAATTATAAGCCTAGCCTGATTCTGTATGGCTTACGCCACCCCTTGATTTGAGTATACTGTGCCCTTTTTAAGGTTTAGTTTACTGTGCCTCTGTCTAATAGTGACATGGGAGTAATCCCTGGGACAAACCTATGATCCCCCATCCACCTATCGAGATTCTTCTTGAAGAGATTCAGTGAGGTGCTCTGCCTCACATGAACTGGGATTCTATTCTAGATATTCTAGAATATTATTATATTAATTCATATTTTATGACTGCTTTGTTTCTAACTTGTTCTATATGTTTTTGCCATTTTTAGAGCTCAAATGATCTTTTTCATAGAATACTGCTTTTGAGGATCTTGTATATGCAGATCATTTATTTATTCCCTGTGATTCAATAACGCCTACACTAAGTGTACACTGTTCTGAGTGAACAGACAGCACAGGCAAAACTCACATCTACTTCCTCCTAATTTTAGTTTTCCCACTGATTTTCTTGCAGTTTTAAATATTGACAGAGATTCATAAAGGTTACCACAAAGTGTAGATTCACTTAGTGTAATCTTTCTGAATGAGTAGAAAGCACAAAAAATGTGGTAGGGATGTTCTTGTAAGCGGTATTGAATCTGGCCCAGTAACTGTTCTGGTCTTAAAGCATTGTTATTTATTGTTTATCGTCTACTTTAAAAAAAAAAAGCGCTCAAACTTGAATGTCTCACATGACTGTACTTCATGAGTGCTGTATGGTCATCCTGATGTGATTTACTACTATCAAATTAATAAATAATTATTATACAAGAAGAAGAACTGCTTCAGAAAATGTATACCTATGTTTTTTTTTTTTTTCAGAAACTATGGGATTTGTCATTTTCTTTTAAAACCCCCAATTAGTCAACTCTACACCATATAGAAATTAAGAATCTACCAGAAATAAGATGTCATGAATGATATACAGGATAAATAATTTAGTCAGTAAACCTGCCCTTTAAATAACACTACCATATGTTTAGTGGGACCATTGAGATCTGCTAATAAGAAACAGCTGCAGAGCCAATGAAGGAGGAAATAGAGTGAGAAAACTGCGATCTTTACGGTAGCTTTGATCTGTTTCATCAGGATAGAGCTAGCCAAACAAAATGAAAACAGGATTTTTTTCACCTAAGGGATCGCTTAGCTTGTATTTGCATGAACCAGCCTGCCTCATTGCACTTTCTAAGGACAAATTATGACAGGTTTATTCTTGAAGATCAATGTGCCAATTTTGCTGTTCACCAGCTTCCTAAATAGTTCACAGCATAGTGGGCCTATAATTTATTTTTCCTCTGTGCAGAGTCTGTACATTAGTAGTTGTTTTCTTTAAGTATTTATCATTGATTTGCCCTCACTTCTTAATGTAACAAATTCCACACTTCATAAAATTATGTTTTGGAACACTACAAAGGATAGAAGTTAACAGCTGCATGCATTTGTTTCTGACAATGCATGTAGTAAAACAGTTGTTAATGTCTGTATCCAGTATATTCCAAAGACTTGACATCTTTGTTATATTTATTAGACAGATTGCTTGATGCACGTATGTCTTGTGGTAGTTGTCAAATGTTAAGATATTGCTTAAAATTCCATAACTCTTTTGTGAAACCAAGTCAGGATAGCAAGCCAATTACTTTTCTGTCTGAAGTACAAACTTTTTAACAGCATGCCAGCAACAGATTTTTTAAACTATTTTGGCTTCTGGAGTTTAGTATGCATGTATCCTTGCCTGAAACAGAGTGGGCGAGTTGAGGCTTGTCTGTAAGGCCCTGGAAGCCTGGAGTATGATAGCCCAATTGATGCGGACTTGTTGAATTATACTGGAAAGTAACATCTAGAGTTTGCGAGTTGGGCTCTTCCTAGGCCTACAGCCTGGGACTTAAGGTAGTCTAAATCTGGAAAGACTAATTCTGTTTGATGAAAAGCATGCACTCTTTATTTTCTTGTTTTTAGCCAAGTGGACTGTTAATTTTTTTCCCCTCTGACTTGAAATATAAACTTATTTTTTATGGAAGTCCTGCATCCAATATCTCCTTGGACTTCACACTTGCTTTAGTTATGCTGGCAATAATTAGGATTAAATGAAGCCTTGATCTTCAGTGAGCCAGAGGAGGCTGATAAGTGCACTTTGAAATCAGTGGCACTGCTGGATGCTTGGAACTGCATACCATCTTCCAAAAGTAGCCTCCACACCCCACCCTTAAGTGTTACCCTCTTACATCAGTTATTTCACATTTTTTGGTAGAATACATTTTCATTATTTAAAAAAGCCTTGAAATTACATCTTAAAATATAGCAACCAGCATTCTGAAAAAATAGTATTCAGCAAACTTTGTAAAAGTGATATTTATAATTTTTAATCTGCATTCCAGAATTTCTAACACATCGTACTGCACAGAATAAATTATTCTAAAAATATATACCAATTGCATACATGGTACATGCCTAACAATGTTCTTGACTGAAAATGGAAAAGGACTTTATTAGTAGAAGGGTTAGTGAAGCAAACATTAAGTGACATGATTGTTTTTCTCCATGGTATTGATTTATTTTATATTTACTGATTTAAGTTTTGTTTTTAAGTACTATTTCACAAACCAGCCCTAATACATATTGTGGCTCATGTATTAACAAATATATGTATGGTGAAGGTAAAAAAGAAGTACTTTGTAAATATTTTAAATCCAGCATGAGTTATCACAAAAACTTAAAATACAATGCTGCAATTCTCTTTGATGTGCAGAAGAGTGTTTCAGAGTCATTCAGCAGGCAGATCACGTGCAGTCCCCAGACTGTCTGCCAAACAAGTGTAAGGTCCTCAGACAAAAGGATCATCTCAGCACCACTGTTAGTTCAACAGATTATCTTCTCAATCCACACCAACTACTACATCTCCCAGGTAGAAATAAAGTCATTTTTGCCTTTTTTTTTTTTTTTTTTCAAAATCTTTAGTTTGAAACATTCTGACCCCAGAATTCATAAGTAAGTAGTGTTAGCAAAGCACTACATAATGAGATTGTGTTTTTTAAATGTTCTGGTGTTTCATGAAATAGGGATAATGTGGCTAGGTATTCAGTTAACTAAATGTTTTTCACTTAGGTGTAATAGCAGTTATTCTATGTGCATATCTAGCCCCATTATTTGAAATACAGATGGTTCAAAAAACAATTGATCTCATTACGCAGTTCTTTGCTTTGTGTTACAAATCATGAGATGTCTGTTTTTAACATGAACAGCAGTCTCCACCCCCAAAGGTGGTTGTTTTGAAGAAATTTAATTTGATGAAAGCTGATGTTCTCCATTCTTCAGAGGTCTTTTCCAGAATTTGACAGAGGAGGTGCACAAGGCCAAATACTGTGTTTTCTGAATCAGAAAGACTAGTCATGCAGGTCACAAAGAGAGCTCCTGTTGCTAGGCAGGCTGTTTTTAAAAATCTAAGAGATTCGCTTTGTTTTCTGCAGTACCCGAAGAAGTCAGCACACTTGGCATGCTTAGCCATAGTTCTTTCTGATAGAATTCTCAACTGATCAAGCAGTAGGGAGAGATAGGTGTGCCCATCCTGAGGGTTGGGGATGGCTCATGGTCTACTCTGCCTGATGACCTCCAGTGAAGACTTGAGATGTCACTGGAAAGAGCGGTCAGTGGGGTAGCAGTAGGCTAGGCTAAGGCAGAGCTGCCGCAGAGGCAGGGTAATATGCCAAA
The DNA here is from genome assembly GCF_019279795.1 of Protopterus annectens. NCBI lineage: Eukaryota > Metazoa > Chordata > Ceratodontiformes > Protopteridae > Protopterus > Protopterus annectens. The sequence goes on along the minus strand of NC_056746.1, from coordinate 515,157,124 downwards.
TACCTACATCATAAATGCCTTCCTTGGAACAGACCACAAGACACAAAAATAGGGGAGGGGAAGGAACAAAGGGTAGGCCAGTAAGTATGCCCCCCCCCCCGACAGAAGCTCAGACATGCCAAACCCCCTTGCTTACTGTCTGTGACTGGTCCCAGCAATTAGTGGAGTTAACTCCAGGGGAGCAAGGAGTAGCTTGCAGATCCAGTGCGGAAGGAGCACAGGAAACTGACTGATAACCATGATGTGCAGGAGGGAGAGCAAATAATAATAATAATAATTCTCTGTGGTTGATTGATCTGGTAAATAGGGCATAAAAGTATTCCAGCCTAGTAGTTAAGGCTATTAGTTCCATACCTCACATGGTTCATTATCAAGAGTTGCTCTAAAGCAAGTGCTGGGCTATAGTTTTTGACTGCTTCTTTTACTGCCATGTGGTTAATTGAAACTTGCTAGTTTAATTGTGCAAGCTATTCATGTACTTACTATCAATACTCTGTGAGGAATAGTTGTTTAAGCCAGTATTTAAACTACAACTGGGCAGTATGTTTGTCAACTGTTTTCAACTCTATAAAGGTTGCATTAAACACTAGAGAGATACTGGAGTTAATCTCATTATCTGCACTTGCCGCTAATTGCGGTTAGAAGTTTAGTCATCAAAACCAGGGAATGTAATGTATTTAGAATTGCACTGAGCCTGTATTGTAGATAGCAAATGGGTGATTACACTGTATATGTGGCTGTGATGAACATGTGATCCTCTAACATATAGTTTGTTGAGTAATTGTAAAGATTGTTTAATTAACTGACTTACTTGTTTCTGCCATAGTAACTCCTACCTTCCTTGTTAGTCATTGTAACCACTGTCTCTCCAACCTTAAACACTCCTCCATAGATACAGCTTGCCTCTATCTCCTCTCTCTCACACACACTGAAATCACTGCTTTATGTCCTACTCTACACCTAAGTGCATGCAACTGTATTACATTTGTCTCCCACCAAATTATCTTAATTCAAAATAATTTTCTTCTTTTTTACAGCTAAGTCACCTGAACAACTCGGGCATTCTTTCCCCTCCACCCCACTGTAACTACTATTACAGGCTTCTAACAGCTCACCTGAAAGGAAAGGAGCCATCATTACTCTATCAGCATTGCAGGTTTAAACCTAAAGCTGTAATTTTTCTGTAGTGTAAACTGTTAAACTTAGCTGGCTTGCACACTCGCAGTGCCTCAGGAGAACATCCCAGTTCCCTTCTCTTTGCACTCCTACTAATCTGCAATTTCTCCCCCATCAGACCCATAGCCCCCCTTTCAGCCACAAGATGGCAGTATAGAGCTGTGTTTTTAAGCTCTTCCCAGCTCTAAGAGTTCATCGCTTACAGTACCTGGTTATAACCTACAAGCCAGTGGTCTAAACTAGTGAATTCATAGTCAGTGAATCAAAGCAATATCTGTTCAGCAGGACAGGAATTGTAGTCTGCTATTTCCCCAACTCCCTTAGCATAGCCCACTAAACATAGCGGGCTGCTCATTCTTACCTGAATAATCTCCACCATTGAAAAAGTCAGTTTTTCTTTTAGAAAAAAACAAAAAGTTTTTTTTCACGCCGCTTCCATCTGGGCCAAACCCGCTTCGTTCGCCCTCGCTATGCTCGGGATCACTCCACTCCCCTGCCCTACCCCCATTCCCACCCAGCCCCACTTCAATTAGATTTAGAGTTACCTACCACACCCTTCAATTGCCACTCAGTTCCTCCCACCACACTAATTACCCACCATTCTGCACTAATCACCTGCCACACCCTAGTAACTAAACCACACCTACATTTTGCCTAAACCTTTTAACTATACTTGACTACCTTACATTAATATTCTCTAACACTGGTTAATATGAACTATAGTCTACATACCTACATACTTCCAATCTTTTATCTGTCAATTACCTTTATCACCTTATTCCAACTTTCTGCCATCACCACTTATCGCGCTCACTTCTAACATATCTCCTCACTAAGACAAACCTCAAATGCTGTCCATAACTACCTGCCTCCATATATCAGAATTGATCCAAGGATTCCCAAACACCTTCAAACTGACTACTACCTATATAAAATATAGTCCAATAAACACAAAACCTAAACCTCCCTACAAAACCAAAAAAAATTCTATAAATTTAACAAACTCTACATTCACATTGTAAATATACTAACAGTGGCGACATACACCCCATCCCAGGGCCTAATATCACACAGAACCCTGACACTAATTTCACCACACAACTAATCCATAGACAAAAATCCTCTCTCCTATTTCTTAACCTTAATATTAGGAGTATAGTTAATAAAGTTCATGAACTACATGACCTATTAGCTCTATATAATCCAGAAATTGGCTTAAAGCAGAAATCAACAATAATGGAAAAAAACACCACCAGGTTATAATATCATTAGAACAGACAGGAAAAGTAAAAGGGGCGGGGGGGGTAGCACTACTATACCAAAATCATCTCAGTTCAGAACAACCACAAGTACATTTCTACACATAGATAATGCAGAAATTATCCTTACAAGACTGAAACTAAATCCCAATAAACATGTAAATATTATAGGTGGCTATTTCCCACCAGGTTATAACATAACCAGTATGGAAAACCTACTAGAATTAATCTCATACTCGTTACCTCAGGAAACCATCTTATTAGAAGATTTTAATAGAGACTGGGAAAATTGTACTGGCCAGAATCCATCTTCCCATATCCACCTGCACGGATTTGCCCAACGTATCTTAACCTCCACTAGACCTGACAAAACATCAAAGTGCCAATCCATGTTTTGACTGATTCTAATATCTGATCCCTCACTTGCAAGTGACCACCAGCCCACTTTCCTACTCAGAAAAATAACTCACTATATTAGCCACCCATCTCTCAGAGTAATCAGGAACAAAAATAACTTTAAACCAGATTACTTTATCTCCGCCCTAAAACAATGCAACTGGAAACCACTGACACAACTACCCCAAGACAAAGCAGCTCACTACTTTAGCTCATCCTTCTTAGAAATATTAAATCATCATGCACCCACCAGAACCATTAGAAATAAATATGCTCCCTGGTTAACTAGTGCTACTAAATCCATCCTCAAAGAAAGAAACAAGACATTGCTACATTACCACAAAGATAGAAGCCAGTCCACAAAATAACACTACTTAGAACTCTGCAATAAAGCCAAAAAGCAAGTTAAACTAGATAAAATTAACCACTATCAAAACCTCCAAGAAAAACAGAATCATAATCCCCCAAAATTCTGTAACCCCAACCCCAGCTATAACTAATAACCTACTTTAACAAATACTTCACCAAAAATGTTAAGACCCTTGCAGAAAGCGTAACCAATAATAACAACACTGAACCACCCCCCACCCAAATCAACATAGGTACCTATGCCAACAACCCCCACTTCTGCCTAAACCCAGTTCCAGTCAACTCCATTTTAAAACTCCTCCACAAGCTAAAACCAACCTTCCTAGCCACAGATAACTTACCAGCTGAATGCCTACAAATAGCCACAATAGCTGTAGCCCATCCAGTCACAATTGTAATAAACAGATCAATATCAGAGTGTAAAATACCCACTCTGTGGAAAATTTCCCACATCATACCACTGTATAAATCCAGTCACAATTGTAATAAACAGATCAATATCAGAGTGTAAAATACCCACTCTGTGGAAAATTTCCCACATCATACCACTGTATAAAGGAGGGAATTCTGTAGAATTAAACAACTACCGACCCATAGCTATCTTATCACCCCTATCAAAAATACTGAAAAGAGTCATATACACACACAGCTAATGAACTTCCTTCTACAAAATAACCTCTTATCCAAATATTAGCATGGATTTAGACACATAGAACTACCACTGCTCTCATGTCATTTACCAACACAATCAATAATCACAGAAATAGGGGCCAACTAGTCCCAGCCATTTTTCTAGACCTGTCCAAAGCTTTCAATATGGTCAACCATAATATACTCCTCAAAACACTATCCAACCTAAATCTATGAGCACCCCATACCATCTCATGGTTTAAAAACTACCTATCAGGGCAACAACAAGCAGTATTATGGCAAAACCAACTGTCCCCTCTGCTACCAGTATCCTTAGGAGTACCTCAGGGATCTATACTTGGCCCATTACTCTTTTCTCTATTTACTAACCAACTCTCCGCCACCACACCCATTCAATATGCAGATGACACCACTCTTATATGTGCAGCCCACATACTACATGACTTCCACACACTAACTCAAGAATGCTTCTCCCGTGCAGAGACTTGGTTCAGCAACTCCCAACTTATCTTAAATCCAAATAAAACAAAACTTCTCATCTTTGGACCAAGCAAATCCCCTCCATCTGATAATTTCACCATAGCCTGCTTGAATAATACCATGATCACCTCCACCTCCCATACCAAACTCTTAGGGTAGAAATAGATAATAACCTCAGATTTGATATTTATATAGACCAGACTATTAAAAAAGTACACAAAAAACTCAGACTCCTCTACTGGAACAAATCATATCTCACTAAGCAAACTAAAGTTACCATAGCTAGGACACATTTTCTGTCCACCCTCCTCTATGCCACCCCACTACTGACCAACCTTTGCAAGACCGACCTAAACAAACTAGAATCTTGTTACAACAAAATCGCTAGATTTGCTACCGAAACCCCTTATAGGACCCACCACTGTGTAGCACTCAAACAGCTAAACTGGTTAGAACTGCGTCACCTACTGAAACTCAACTAATTAATACTGGCACATAAGCTATTCTACTACCCAATTAAAATCCCAGCACTCCAAAAGCTAGTTACATCATGTTCTACAACAAGAACCCCTAAGATCAACAACCCAAAACCACCTACAAATCATCAAACATAAAAATGAAGCCGGGAAAGCTCTCTTTGGCTATGCCATCTCAAAAGCATGGAATAACCTACCGTGCCACCTTAGCTCCATTACCTCCACCATACAATTTAAAAAACTCCTCAAGGCTCGCTTTATGAACATCTGGCTATGCTCCTGTAACCCCCAGGATAAACAGTAAATCAACGACCTGTCCCCACCTCATAAATATTACACCCTCAACTTAAAAACCCTCTTGCTCACACTCACTTGGCTCAACATCAGTACTTCACCATCAATAGCTCAGTATAAAAATCCTTAATAGCATTTTTGTTTTCCAACTACATAGAACTGGATAGAAAAACTGAATGTCCTTAGAGCCAGGGGCTGTATTACGTCTACTACCTAACAGACAATTTAGCCTCTCTATCTTATACTACCTATTTTATATACTCTTGCAACATTCCATTGTACTCCATTTCTACTTTTAAATTGATTGCGCAAATTACATGAAAGCATGCACTCTTCTTCATTTTTTACATGTACTATTGCATTTCTATTTCATTTTTTCTATGTGCTATGCTATGTACTATTGCATTTCATATTGATTTTATTTTAAGTAATAATTGCATTGTAGTGCTTTGTATGTTATTCTCATGTGATTCATGATTTTATGTAAAGATTATGTATTAATTAGAGCTTTTCTCCCGGGCCTCCACTGAAAAAGGACCTGTTTCCAGTCGGACTTTCCCAGTACACAAATGTAAAATAAAATAAATTAATAAATAAAGTGAAAAGTACTGCTCACTGATTACCTGTTTCAGATGCTGAAACATCTCTCTTGAAGTTGTTTATTTGACATTTGTTTAATGGGAAAGTTGGAATGGGCCAGAAAGTGCCCATTTGTAGCGGAGGCCGAGGAGAAAAGCTCCACAATTACACTATTTAAAAATCAAATACAGATATTTAAATCACAATGTGTCATGTTACATTACAAAAACAGCAAGTAAGATATTTTAAATCACAAAGTATCATGTTACGGTACAAATATAAGAGTGAAAGAATGTTGTAATGGGAAAAAAAACATAAAATATATGTTTCATAGCAGAGTGCAATGAAAATAAAATGAGTTGAAGAGAATATGTGAGGAAAAATTCAATAGTCATATTATTTGTTACACAGATTAGTATGAAGTAAATAATGAGACCTTGACAGTTCTAATAAGATATTTAAAGAGATAGCAGAGATTACATGATTAGAGACAGTGAGGTGAAACTGAGTGATGTTTTAGTATGAGAGAGGTTTCATGTTATGGTTATAGAAGGAAGAAGGATGGAGAGAAGGAGATTATAAGAAAAGTTCAGGGTATGGAGTCTTTAGGTAACTTAGGTGAGTAGGGAGGGAGGAAAGAGGTAGAGGAAAGGTCTGCAGAGATGAATTAAATAAGGTTAGGTAATGGGGAAAAACAAAATGGAGTGGAGTATGAGACTGTAAAGGGTAGTGAGGTGTGATGTAGGTTGAAGGGGGTGAGTGACGTATAGTGAGTAAGTTCAGCCAGGATTGGCATAGGAGCAGGTCCAAGATTTTGTATGTATTCTTTTGGGGAGCATTTAAAGGTGAGTAGATTAGAAATAGTTCTGGTGGTTAGAGGTAAGGAGTTCAATTTCTTGCTACTGAGTACAAGTGTAGGCTTTGTCCAGGGGATTTTTTTCAGTTTATTTATGGTGAGAAGTTGTTTGTCTTCTGATCTAAGAGTTCTTTTAGGGAAATACATGTCAATTAAAGGGGTAAGAGCTGGGCAGGCTAATGGTTTGTGTATGATTTTACGTATTGTTATAACTGAATGTAGGAAAGGTGGAGGGGGAGTTCCAGCCTGCGTAAGGGTATGCAGAGCTTTGCAGTGGACTAAGGGAGGATGAATTAGTGGCAAACTCGGCAATTTTATTGTAGCAGCTTTCAAGTTTGTGTTTTTATGGGGGATTGTAAATTAGTTAGAACTGGTGTTCCATAGAGTAAGGAGGGCAAAATGGAGGTTTTGGCTAGAGTCATTTTTGTGGGTGTGCTCAGAAAATGATTGTTTCTGTATAGCCTGCCTAGTTTTTGGTGAGTTTTCTTGATATTGCTTTGGATGTGGATGTCAAATTGAAGATCATCATCTATTAAGACTCCTAATAGTTTAGTATGGTGGACTAACTCGATTTCAGTGCCATTTGCCAAAAAGATTTTGAAATATCCTTTGTTATGGATATGGGTTTTTGGGGTAAAGAGGAGTTTGTTGTTTCGGGTGTTGATTAAGAGTTGTGATGTTGTAAGTCAGGTTTCAGTGGAGATGATAGCTTGATGAGTGATTTCTAGGAAGTGAGTTCAAGTGTTTGAGGAGCAGTTGATGGTAGAGTCATCTGCATATTGAATCAAAGTACCTTCAGAAGAAGATGAATGTAGCTTATTGATAAAATTTTGAACAGTAGAGGGCCAAGGATGGATCCTTGTGGGACTTCTGTGGAAGTGGGAAGATGTGTGGAGATAAAAATATTGAACAGTAGAGGGCCAAGGATGGATCCTTGTGGGACTCCTGTGGAAGTGGGAAGATATGTGGAGCTGGATCCTTGCCATTCCACAGCTTGTTCCCTTTTGGCAAGCTAACTAGACAACCATTAGCCAAGGGATGGAGCTGCTAGACCCAGGGTGGAGAGTTGATTGAGGAGTTTACTGTGAGAGACCATGTCAAAGGCTTTTGATAGATCTAGATATTATGTGGATCCAAATTTTTTAGAGTTGTAAACCTTATTGATAGTGTCTGTAGATGATAGTAATGCAGTAGAGGTGCTGTGGTCTGGCCGAAATCCATGTTGCTTATTGGTGATTAGTTTATTTTTTAAGAGATAATGGCGAATTTGTTGAAGGTTCAAGGATTTTAGAAAGGAGAGAGAGGATGGCTATGGGATGGAAATTTAAAATGTCATTGGACTTACTTCCTTTGTGTAATGGGTTAATGTATGCCATTTTCTGCAAGTTAGAAACATAGGATTCTGTTATTGATCTTTTAATAAGAATGCTGATTCAGTATCCTATTGCATCTACAGCTATTTTAAAATATTCTGGGAGAAGGTTATAGGCTGAGGAGAAACAAGGTTTTAGTTTATGTAAATGCTTTTTTGTGGGAGTTATAGAAACTGGTTGAAAGATAAAGTGAGTGGAGTTAACAACTACATACTAAAAAAAGCAAAACAAGCTGAGGAGGTCATCAGAACATATAAATTTATTTATTTAAGCGTTTTCATTATTAATATACCGAGACTTCATCAGAAATAAATACAAGCAGTTAACTCAACTTTTAAAAAGTGTGTCTTCCATCACATGCTGTAAGCCACCAGTCACTATACTCTCCCATTTAATGCATTTTAAAAAATTGTTTGCATTAAAATACATTAAAATTCATTAAAGATGTGCATTACAACCTAAATAACATTCAGATTATTAACCATTAATTTATATAAAAAAAAAAAACTAAAGATTTTACTTTGAGCACAATTTATAGATACCATACCATTCAACCATTCAACCCTGACTTCTGCATTGCATTAGTTCTCATTTGCCAACACAGTTCATGATATTCTAGATGCAATGTATCCACACCAACCCCCTCTTGGATTTACAACCATTTTTTCTATTACAAAAAACCCAAAAAAATTGTGATCAGGGTGTTCAGTCACAAGGAAAAAACAAAAAAAATGCAGGCATCACAAAACGAAATACCACTGAAGTAAAATAAATGTGCAAACTAAAAAACCAACGTGGTATTCCTGTAGGCAGAAAAACCAAAGTGCACTAAAATTAAAAAACAAGTTTAATGGTAAGCGCTTTCACTGTTAACAATAGCTTCATCAGACATCTCCATCAAAGAAAGTTGTCCATTTATATTCAAAATAACCACTCAACATAAAAAAATCAGCTAATTAAAACATGAAACTCATTCTTAAAGTGCCAACACTTAAAACAACCATCTGTATACATAGTACTAGAACACATTTCAACCTTAATTTCAATGTATGAACACATATATAAAAATTTATACATATAAAAACATACACAAACTCAAAAACTTTAATGTTTCAAAGGTTTCTGTTTTAAAAAAAGGTTTTAATGAAACAATATCATTAATACCGGGGGGGGGGGGTGATCTGCCCTAAAGAACAGAATCCATTTCTGTTCACGGGCCTCTGTCTTATTCTTAATGTCAACTCCCCTTACACTCTCAGCAGCAATCTCTAGTACAAAAAACTTAAAATTATGTTGATCACTATTAGACCACACATGTTTAGCCAGAGCATTTGTTTCTTTGTTGTTCCTGATTTCTCTTAAATGCTCAAGCACCCGTTCTCTAAAGGAACGGTTAGTCATTCCAATATAGTATGCACAACAGCATGTACAGAAAGCATAGTGCACTATGTTCTTAGTAGTGCAACCAGCCCCAATAGAGAGTGTTCTGCACAATTGTGCACTAATGGTAGAAAGGTTAGGTTCCCCTTAACATATTCCGAATTTATTTTGTGATATTGTGAAAAGAAATTGGAATATTTTGTATGCGAATGATGAATTAAGGGAGATTGTTACTGAAAGACCGAGTTTTGCTTTCAAAAATAATTTCTCTATTAAAAGGCAGCTTTGCTACAGGAAAGATGAGACCCTACATATGATTGCTTCCCAAAAGGAAAGGGATGGTTCCTTGTAGGAAATGCAGTATGTGTAAATATGTGCATGTTTGTAGTAGTTTTGTACAGCCTACACAGAAGTGTGTTGTAGATTTTTCATTTTACGCTGATTGCACTACTAAGAACATAGTGTATTATGCCTTCTGTACATGCTGTGGTGCATACTATATTGGGAAGACTAACCGTTCCTTTAGAGAACGGGTGTTTGAGCATTTAAGAGACATCAGGAACAACAAAGAAACAAATGCTCTGGCTAAGTATGTGTGGTCTAATAGTGATCAACATCATTTTAAGTTTTTTTGTACTAGAGACTGTTGCTGAGAGTGTAAGGGGAAGTGACATTAAGAATAAGACAGAGGCCCATGAACAGAAATGGATTCTATTCTTTAGGGCAGATCAACCCCCCTGGTATTAATTATATGGTTTTATTAAAACCTTTTTTTTAAAACAGAAACCTTTGAAACATTAAAGTTTTTGAGTTTGTGTATGTTTTTATATGTATAATTTTTTATATATGTGTTCATACATTGAAATTAAGGTTGAAATGTGTTCTAGTACTATGTATATAGATGCTTGTTTTAAGCATTGGCACTTTAAGAATGAGTTTCATGCTTTAATTAGTTGATGTTTTTTTTTATGTTGATTGGTTATTTTAAATATAAATGGATAACTTTCTTTGATGAAGATAGCTGATGAAGCTGTTGTTAACAGTGAAAGCGCTTACCATTAAACTCTTTTTTTATTTTTAGTGCACTTTGCTTTTTCTGCCTAAAGGAATACCATGTTGTTTTTTTGAGTTTGTTCAGTCACAAGCTTACCTAGAGTATTATTAGCATTGCATTTTGTGATTGCATATACATGCTGATAAATTCTGTCCTGAAATGGTCTCAAAGTTTTCCCAATGTAAACACATGGGCATAGCTGGCACATGGCAGCATATACAGTCCCCTGGATCTATATTAGCAAATCGAAGGTTGGAGGTTGTGGAGGACGAAGCCCCCCACTTTATAATGTTTGTACTAGTGTGTAGTTGGCCTACAGAAATAAATCGGTGATGTGGCCGTTCAGTTACCGATGAGTTCGACACATACATGTAGATGAAATGGTATTCACATTTCAGTTCCTTCAATTTGGTAATATAGACCCCGGTCCCCTTTGTTCTACAATTGCATCTCCCTTTGGGTTTAGAGCTTGTGATGGGAAGACACATTTTTTTAAAAGTTGGGTTAGCTGCTTGTATTTATTTCTGATGAAGTGTCAGTAGATCACAGACAAAATCGCTTTAATAAATAAATTTATATGTTCCAGTGACCTTGTGAGATAATTTTTTTTTTTTTCGGTAAAGTTGGTGGAGTTGTCTGCATGTGCATTAGACGGGTTTTGTGAAGGAAATGTGGTAGGATCTAAGGTAGGGGAGGTTGACTGTGGAAGGGGGTCTGTTAGACGAGTTTGAGGTTAAGCTGACTATGCATTCTATGAAGTATATATTGAGAAAAGTAGCTGTTTAAAGAGGGGAAGTGTCTGGATATGGACTGGGATTCTTTTTGTACTTGGGCTGATAAGAGAGTATATGGAGGATCAGAATTTTGTAAGGTTGTTTTTATGGCTGTCTTGTAGCTGAGTATAATAAGACTTTTTATCACTGTTAACTTGTTTCTTGACTTGGTTTCGTAGCTGTATGAAAAGTTGCCAATTTTTGTCATTTTTATTTTTTTGCAGTTATACCATGCTTTGTGTCTATCTTTCATGAGGGGTTTGCATTGGTTGGTGAGCCATTGGGGTATGGCTATTTTTAATTATTTTTGTACACCTGTGGCTAATGTGTTAAGGATATCTAGAAATACTGCATTGAAATATTCAACTGCGTCATTTAAGAGAAGTCTTTTTAGGATAGACCATTTAACTACCTTAAGAGATTCAATGAATGACACCTTGGAGAATTTGGAGAGATTACGGGTAGTTTTGAGCTTATGTTCCATTATTAGTTGTGTAATACTCCTTTGGGTATAAGGTGATCACTTAGTGGTAAAATTAGATGGACAGATTGTTGGGAGTTATTTTTGCCATATCTTGGTGGGGTATTAATAAGTGGTGTGAATCCAAAGAGGCTCATGCTGTTGATCGCTGACTTTGCAGGTAAAGACTGCCAGTCGATGTTTACATCACCCAGGAGGATAATTTCATTTGTGATTATATGTGTTATCCAGGATAGTAAGTTTTCAAATATTGGAGTGTTTTGTCCTGGGAGAGGGGGGATGTAAAGCACAGCAATGGCTATGCTCTTGGCTCTATTAAGTTTTAGGAATGAGATCAGAATTTATGCTTTTCTAAAAGTTGGGCTTGTACCTATATAGGGAGTTACTATGAGCATATTTGGAAAGACTATAGCTATTTCACCTGCTTTTTTTGTTTTCTATCAAGCCTAATATTATTTTAGGCTTTAGCCATTTCTCAGTTGTGGCTTGCATGTCTGGGTTGTGTTGGTTCATCCAGACATGAAAATCTGTGATTTTTTTGCATATGCTTCTAATGTTTAGAGTGACTATTTTTAATGTTTTAGGATGTATTTTATGGTTAGAGGTTTGTATGAGACCTGGGTTGGGGTGGATGTTACCACACTGATGTAGAGTGGAGAAAGAAGGTTTGTTTATTATGGCAATTTTAGCAGAAGTGGGTAGAAGCATTACCTTCACATTAGGACTGACATAGTTTAGTATTTTGCAGTTACAATGGAATGGAGTTATGGGAAAGAAGCATGAAGAGATTTTTGAGTCGCTAGTAGAAAGATGGTTGATGGGTGAGGATAAAGTAATGGTTAAGGTGTGCTTATTTAATGCTGCAACTGGTGGTGATGTTAAGATTGAGAGGAGGAGAATGAATAAGTTGATACAAGAAGGAAATAGCCTGGTTAGTGTGGAAAAATTATTGTAGTATCGTTAGGTGAGGTAGTGAGCAATGATAATAGAGTGGAGAATAGGTAGGTTTTGATGTGTAGGGAGCAGAGTAAGATTTGATTAGGAAGTTTAGAACAGAAGTGGGTGGAGATGGTATAAAGGGAAAGTCTGGGATTAGATAGTAAGTTAAGCACAGGATAGGAGGGTGAGTAGAGAAGGTGGAGTAAGTGGGGTATAAGTGTAGATGTAGAGGGATAGTGGGACTGGGTGGGCATTGGGAGTAGGGTACGGGAGCAGAATGAACGGAGTGGGTTGGCCCACTGTGGAGTAAACTGTAGCAAAAACAAGAGGTAAGATAAATCCTGCTAATTTTAAGGACAGTAATACAAACTGCTGAAATGCTTTAACATACACCTAAGTTAACTGTAAAAGGCAGTATTGCAGTGACTTTGGCTTGAAATAATGCTATAGTGACTGGAGAAACATGTGAAATGTGGGATGACCAATCATGTCCTTCAGTTGTATACAGTTACTCCACCCCCATCTCCCCACAGATGGTTTACCACCAGAAACAATGAGGTAGAATGTTTATGGAAACAAAGACTAGGTCTCTGAACTCTAAATACTTGACTTGAGTCATAGTATTTAATTTTATGATTATGGGGTTTTAATTGCTTTTCCAGGGATTTTTTTTACACTGCTAGATTAAAATATGCTAAATGCTAAAGTGTTAATTTAGGAATACATGCATATGGTCGAAGACGACATCCCCGACTGTTACATACTCCGAACGTAAATGTCGAAACTCGCAAGCATGAACACTCAGAATGTCGTTCACAATGCCGAATTCGAAATTCCTGGTCACACAACCACAACAAGCATTACCATGGGTCGAGAGGGGGGAATATTTGCTTGGCCGGCGTTTGGTATTTCCAGGTTCGGCATCTGAAAATTCTACATTTATCAAACTGTGGTCACTGCTTTTTGCTTTTGTAACGTCGGCATACTGCCTTTTGACCATATGCATGTAATCTGTTAATTTAGCTTCACCTTCAGCAGTAAAAGGCCTGTGAGTATGGGTGGGAGTGTCCCTCCAGCAGATTTACAGTACAGAACACACTAATGCATAAGTGAGGAAAAACAATTAAGTTTTTAGTCTGAGTCTTGGAAATTGCCTTACATACATTTTAACTCAAGGTATTGTTTCTTTTGAACTTTTGCAACTGCAGGTGAAATTCAGCTGTACAAGTCCATTTAGTAGTGAGATTTGTTAATTTTTTCAGCAGCAATTGTCAGACTTACTGTGTGCAGCTATCACTGCAGGCAAGAGGAGCTATCGTGTTGCATACTTTTCTGTGACACACTGAATGCCACATTAAGGTATTCCTGTGCTGTAGATCTTAGTATAAGGAGGCATTCTTGACTGAGGATTCTTCTTTTTTCAAGAAGATATCAAGTTAGCGATTTTGAAATCTCTTACTAATAACAAGACATTGTCTTACCAACCTTAAGACAGTGTACTAATTGAAGTTGAAACAGTGAACAATGAAACTTGTATCCTGTTATCTTTAATTACGTTAGGAGCTTCTCAATTCCCCCATAAAACAGCAAAATTATGACAGGAAGCTGTACTCCTGAACACCCCAGAAAAACTACCATCTTTCCCAGTGTTACTCAGCGTATTACTACACCCCTTTTTCCTTCTGATAGGTGCCTTACTGTTTTGTAGGCAAATGTTTTCTCATTGCACCAACAGTTGGCAGTAGATTACATTAAGTATGGTAGTTCTTCAGAACATTTCCAAGGGTTATGGGACCCACATACATCATAAACCATCCAACATTTATCTTTATCATTGCTACTGTTTAAAAGGAAGGAAAAGCAGTGAGTGCTGATTCACCAGCAAGGCAAGCGGTTTCATTCAAGAAAACTAAGTGAAAGCTAATTCTGGATGTCTCCATTCTGAGTAAGTTAACTTTAACAGAGAAGTTCTGCACAGTAACTGCAGATCTAAGTTGGTGGACTAAAATTAATTATGATAGCTCAAATTATGGAAGGTGTTTATGTGCATGCCATTGTTTGCCCTTTCTATAACAAATTTCACTGAACTGTTGCTGCATTTTATACTGTTTTTGCTGCTGTGACTGATTTATTCTGCAGTTGTATATTTTGCTTCATCTGCCTGAATCTAGACTGTTTGGTATCAGTTGAGCACTAAAACCAGCCATCTTACATTAAGAGGGCCCCCCTGCACCTTTGTGGCAAAAGTGTGTAGCTCAGGACCCATCTGAGTTTGAGATTGCTGGAGTAAAGACTCTGTGAGGGGCTTTTCTATTGTAGATTGTGTTAAAACTGTTTAAATTCATTTATATTTAAGCACCACATTTGGATGGGTTTGCACTCGGTTTATTGGAGCTGCTCATATTTTCTCATTCTTAGCCAGATATCTGAAGTGCATCTAAGAGAATCCAAGGCATAAAATGAAACTTCAACAAATAAGTAGAATTTAAGCCCATTTTTTGCACTTGCATACTGTATTTCACTGAACTTTTGCTTCATTTTATCCTAGTTTTGCTGCTGTGACTGATTTATTTTGCACTTGTATATCTTGGTTCATCTGCCTTAAATAGCATAGGCTTGATTCTGACTTACTGAATCTAGACTGTTTGATATCAGTTGAACACTAAAACCAGCCATCTTACATTAAGAGGGTCCTTTTGCACCCCTGTGCCAGATGTGTGCAGTTCAGGAGCCACCTGAGTTGGAGATTGCTGGAATAAAGGCTCTCTGAGGGGGCTTTTCTATTGGTAGATTGTGTAAGAACTGCTTACATTCGTTTGTATTTAAGCACCATATTTGCACAGGTTTGCATTCAATTTGCCAGAGCTGCTCAGAGTTTAGCGTAGCTGCGCACTGTGCAGCGGTGGTTAGTGGTGCCTTGTATAGATGCAAATGCGTGGAATCATATTTTTTCCCCTGAGCCCCACTCAGTGAAACCCTCTGCTGCTCTTCAGGCAGCTCACCTAAGCACTGTCAAGCACTGTCCCACTTTCTTCGCTAATCCTATATAGTTTTAAGTAGCCTTGCTAGTTTCAGAGCAGTAGCTTATCTTTTGCCCTCCCACAAACCAGGAATTACCTACTGCTGTAGACATTTCTTAACATTTCTGCAGCCAGCCTGATTGACACGAGCATCCTGAGGCAATGTAGCATTTGTCTGATGTATACTGACAACCGCCTGCTCCTAAAGCAAACAAATACAGTTTGTGAGTGATGTCACTATGCCGTAAAACTTGAATCAGTCCTCTCATGTAACAGTAAACAAGACATCAAAAAGGTTGTCAGCTCACACACCTCTCCTTTTACACAAGATAAGCTCAAGACACATGAACCCATATACACGGAGGTACTGACCAAGAGTTTACCAAAAGACCAGAGACCTCAAAAATGCAGACAATCCTCACATACTGGTACACAAACAGAATCCACCAGTACACATGACAACACATATAACAGTGTCTTAGCAATCAAGCCCCTAAGGCAAAACACTTGAAAACCAAATTTCCTAGTCATAGGTGACTCATTAGTGAGACACACAGATATCCTTCTCACCAGGCTGGGCTACGTGAAGGTCAGGGTCAGCTGCCTGTCAGGTTCCAGGATCTGCCAGTTGACACACGCACTCAAGTCACTCAGCAGCAGTTACCATTATGACTGTCATAGTACATGTTGGAGTGAATGACTTGAGATATACCTCTCAGGACTATATGAAGAGAGACATGATACAGCTCTCAGATTTTGTATGCCAGGCAGTATGTCCCTAGCCCTAAGTAGCATTGTACCTTCATCTAGGATGATGCCACAGTACAGCCAAAAAATGATTGATTTTAACAATTGGGTTAGCTTCTGGTGTCCCTTCAAGGGGATTCATTGTCAGCCTGGGAAGACATGGTCGACAGACCTCGATGCTTTGCCAGAGATGGGATTCATCTGTCTCTTCAAGGCTTTAGGATATTGGCAAAGATGCTTGCCTCTCCCATAGAGCTTTTTTTAGGTGATGTCAAAACAACAGAACTTCCGACATAGAGAAATACTCTAGAGTCAAACTCAAGGTCATGCTGATTAATGCTAGGAGCCTAAACAGTAAGCTGCACTCCCTGGAAGCACTCCTCACCTTGGAAAATGCTGACATCTGTACAGTCACTGACACTTGGTTCAAGGCCATGGAAAGTACCCCGGCTATGCAGGGCTACAGTGCCTTCCACATGTTCAGACCTCAAAATGAGCATGAAAGAACCAAAGGTGGAGTTGTATCATTTTCATTAAATCCAAATACACCTCGTGACTGGTGAAACAGTACAACTCTCTTGAGCTACTCCAGGTCCAAACAACTGTAGGCAAAACACCCTATCCACATCATAGCTAGCTACAGTTCCCCCACCATGAACCAGGAGAAACACACCACCTACCTGGATTTGCTTGAATCACTCAATATACAGCCAACACTTTCATGGGAGACTTCAGCTACCCATCCATCGATTGGGCAGCATACACGAGCACAAACACGACTGCACAGACGTTCCTTGACTTTGTTAACTCAACTGCACTGGAACAGTTAGTCTGCACCCCCAACAAGGTGCTCAAACATCTTAGACCTAGTGCTTACCAATGTGGGGAGCTACTGCACTACCCCTAATGTGCTGCCCCCCCTATTTAAGTCAGACCATAAATCTGTTTCATTTGAAGTAAAGATCAGACCTGACACCCCCACAGCAGCAAAAAAAAAAATTCTCCAAAGCAAACTATCACCTCATAAGAGATGATATAAATGGTTTCAAAGCTCTTAACACAGGCAACAACAACACCTATGCGGAGAAGTACACAAATGCCCTATATAGCCACGTAAGCAACTGTATTGACTTGGCAGTACCTGACAGGACTAAAACTGGGTCCTCTCACAAAAACAAGCCACCCTGGTGGATTGCAAGTATAAATATGTTATAAAACAAAAGAAAGAAACTGATATCTAAGAACAAGAAGAAACATACTCCGCAAAGGAAGACTATCCTACACAGCCAAACAAGCAAATCAGAAGCCTTGTAAAGTCTTCTAGAGTGAGTTACGAGACTAGACTGGAATCCCTAGCTAAAGACAGTCATAAGTTATTCTTTAGCTACATCCAAAACTGCAGAGGGAATACTGAGCAGTGCAACACACCTATAGTGGACGGCTCCACTCACATGGAACCTGAAGAAATTGCCAACCTGCTGGCTAACCGATTTGGCAACAGTTTCACCCCCTGTCCCCACCAGCCATACACCATAGCATTCCTGACACCTTTCCTCTACCATTTATCTCCAAAGAACAGGTTATTCAAGCACTCTCCAAGGCCAAAAATATGGCCTCTATGGGACCAGGTAACATCCCAGGCTGCATACTAAAGAATCTAAAACAAGACCTAGCGGAACCACTTAACTGTCTATTTAATCACACCCTGAGCACTGGTTTTGTTCTGGAGGAGTGGAGAGCAGCAACAGTAATCCCCTTACACGAAGGGGGTCCATCAACTGACCCTGTGAACTATAGACCCGTTAGCCTGACCAGCTGTATCTACAAGGCCATGGAAAGGACCATCATGCACCTTATCAACCAGGACATAGGCAACCTTCAAACTCTTGACCTAACCCAGTTTGGTTTCATCAAGGGTAGATCTTTCTTATTAAACCTGGTGAACTTCTTTGACAAAGTCAGCAAAGCCCTGGATTAAAGCAGTACACACTGCCTGTCTTGATTTAGCCAAGTTCTCCACCCAAGGATCATTGAGAAACTCTCCCAGCTGGGTATCAACCCATTCGTCACTATATGGGTAGCAAACTGGCTCACTAATAGAATGTACAATTTTAAAGTTGAGCTATCCACCTCCACCAGTAGACCAGTTACCAGTAGAGTACCACAAGGATCTGTACTTGGCCCTCTGCTGTTTGGAATTTATTTTTCTGAAGTCCATTCAAAAGTTGATGGCCTGTGGCTTACAAAGTTTGCAGATGACTGTAAACTGCGAGCAACCACAGAGTCCCCCAAAGACATCATCAATTACAGAAGGGACTGGCACAGACAAAAGATTGGTGCCATGGCCATGGACTGAAACTAAATGGAAAAAATGCCTCAGTATTCCCTTTAGCAGAGAAGTAGCCCCTGCTTGTTACAATATAGACAGCACCCTTCTAAGCTCAGACACAGTGGTGTATGACTTGTGTACGCAGGTTGATAGCAATCTAAACTTCGATTACCATGTGTCCACATAGTAAAGAAAGCCTTCTACACTGCCCATCTCATAAATAAGGGCATCACATCCAGGACCATTGAGGTTATTACTCCATTGTACTTGGCCCTTATCAGACCACATATTGAGTACAATGCTCCCTTCTGTGTGTACCTCACCAGACACCTGCAGAAGCTGGACAGACCACAGAGGTTTCTAACCAAGAGAATTTAGGGCCTCAAAGACATGACCTACATGGAAAGACTGAAAGCCCTACCACTGTACTCTGTATCGTACGACTGCTGAGATGCGACCTGTGCCTGGCCTACAGAGCAATCTCTGACCCTGCCCTAATGGAAATGCTGCACGTCCGCAAATCAAATGGAACAAGAGTCACTCACTTCAGAGATCTCAACCTGGCCTGCAACATTAGTAGAACTTGTACAAGAGACAGATATGTCTCCCAGAGCTTGCCACTCCTATGGAATAAACTTCCACTTCATGTGAATTAGAGTTCCTCAATGACGTTATTTAAACACCACCTTGACAACTGGATGGGAAACCACAAATTCACCCTGGGATAGCACCTATGGCCCTCATGGGTCAGGCACTGTGTGCTAGTCATAGTATCTGTCTAGCAAAACACAACTGAGACTGTACGCTGTCTCAGCTAGGTAATACAGTACGAGTGAAACTGGACCCGGTCAAGTAACAAAAAACTTTAATGCAATACACGCTATACTAAAAACATCGATTAAGCGCTTTCATCTGTGTAATACAGACTTCATCAGAACACCAGTTCAGTGTATCCATTAATAAATTTAAAAACTTTTTGGCGACAAACTAACTCAGTAAATAATCTCATTTAAAGAGCCAGCACATAACAATTACAAAAAAATATATACAAATACTTCATAAATGACAATCTAACAATTCTTCTAAATAAAAAACATTTATGAATTAATAAATCTAAAATATTTAAAAAAAAATTTTTTAAATATATAGTATTATTTTATGGTCTCAGCTTATAATGTTACAATAGTTGTAATACTGCTTTAATACTAACATAGTATTAAACCAGTATTACAACTATTGTAACATTATAAGCTGAGACCATAAAATTTAGTATTAAACCAGTATTACAACTATTGTAACATTATAAGCTGAGACCATAAAATAATACTATATATTTTAAAAAAAATTTTTAAATATTTTAGATTTATTAATTCATAAATGTTTTTCATTTAGAAGAATTGTTAGATTGTCATTTATGAAGTATTTGTATATATTTTTTTGTAATTGTTATGTGCTGGCTCTTTAAATGAGATTATTTACTGAGTTAGTTTGTCACCAAAAAGTTTTTAAATTTATTAATGGATGCACTGAACTGGTGTTCTGATGAAGTCTGTATTACACAGATGAAAGCGCTTAACCGATGTTTTTAGTATAGCGTGTATTGCATTAAAGTTTTTTGTTACTTGACCGTGTCCAGTTTCACTCGTACTGTATTACCTAGCTGAGACAGCGTACAGTCTTAATTGTGTTTTGCTTGATAGTTGTGTTTATTCTCTGGTCGGTTCATAGTATCTGTCTGCAAACAATGACCATCTAACTGTGGTCAGCTAGGGTACTCGAGAATTTTATGTGGCTAGGCTTGTAAAGGCCCTAAGGCTATTAGCCTACTAACCTCCTATGAACCTATGAAATTTCTAAGGCTCCAGGTTCTCCGGTGTCATTTTCATTTCTCATCTGTACCCTTTGGCGTGTTCATAGTCCAAGAGGGAACAAACCACCTAGTCCTAGTATTTGCTCACTTCAGGATTCATTGCATGTATGTTCTCCTGCCTAGATGATGGGCTTAATAAGGCTTATGAAAAGCTTTTTTGACTTGATCATCTTTAAGAGACAGCTTTATTGCATCATGGCACAGCGGTTAACATTACCTCTTATAGTGCTTGTACTTTTACATTAGTTCTTAGTTATGGTGCCTTCTCTTCAGCGTTTACATGCCCCTTGAGTGTGTGGATTTACACTGGTTACTGCACTTTACTCCCATATTCCAAAGAAAGATGTTCTGTATGTGACCCAATGTTTCTATAAATAAGTGATATGTGTATTTTGAGTGTGTGTGTGTGTGTGTGTGTGTGTGTGTGTGTGTGTGTGTGTGTGTGTGTGTGTGTGTGTGTGTGTGTGTGTGTGTGTGTGTACATGCACATTCAGCAGTGAATGCACTGGCACCCCATTCAATGCTATGATAGCCTCTGGCTTCCCTTGTGAATCCTTTATTGGATTAAGAGAGTAATCATTGAATGAATAAATGAATGAAAAAGTTTTGTTGTAGCATAATAAATAAGTATAAGGGTACTGGTTTCTCATTTATCTCCTCCTCCTTCTGTACTAAAGACTTATTACCTTTTGCCTGTCTTACTTTAGAATATTTTAGCATGTTTTCCCTCAGTCCTAGATAGTATGGTTTAAAGTAGTGATGTTTGGTATGTTGTACGTGCAGTGTGTTGTGAATAATTTTCTTTGTCAGGTGTTAATGCTAGAACATATTTGTGGTAAAAAAGTGTGTCTCACGCACAGACACACTTTGTAATATCAATAGTGAGGCTGGCTTTTGGAATATTTCACTAATAAAGTTAGATATGTAATTTGCATTCCACGTGCTGAAGATTCTTTGTTGTGAGTCCTAGTATTAGCACCATGCTCATGATTCTGTTCAGACTTCCATTTATCTTGGCAATTATACATAAATATATATAGGTATGCGTATAGATATGTATACATATATATGTATATATATATATATATATATAGAGAGAGAGAGAGAGAGATAAAGCAAGGCTGCATGTATATTGCAGTAATCTTATGTTGTCATTTTCATTTATTCCTCAACTGATGGGTCAGGGATCCACCCTTGGATCTGGCTCAGCCACTTTTACTAGATTCACGGCTCCAACTCTCAAACTTCGCCTTACCCATAATGCACCACCAACCTAATGTACTTTAGATCAGGTTTGCTGCCTCCAGAAAACAGTAGTTTATTCTCTACAGAATCAGTTGAGATTAAACAGCAGAGATAAAACTAGAGCTCAAGCAAGGAACGATGGGTTCCCAAGAAAAAAACCCTTAGTTGTCCTCCATGAAAAACAGAAAGGGAATTAGAATGGTGGGAAGTTGAGGAAAAATGAAAATGGGCAACACACATCCATTGTTATGGTGAGTACATAACTTTTGTACCTGATGTTGTCATTTTCATTCATTCCACAACTGATGGGACAGAGTCCCCAACTACATGGACCTTAGGTAGCCCTCATGGAAGGATATTTTGGAGTACTGCAGAGCCAAAGGCAGCTCTGTTCCTAGAAACCAAATCCAAATTGAAATGAGCAATAAAGGTATGAGCATTGGGCCAAGTGGTAGAAGCACAAATGACATCTATTGAAGCTCTTGACCAAAAAGCTGAAAAGATTGTCATAGACGTGCTGTAGATGGCTTAGGCAAAGACATACCTCTCTGTTTTTAGACAAAGGATATGCAATCAGTCAGCTGTTTGGCTAAAGTCACTTTGGAAACTGCCATGCCCAATCTATTATGGGAGGTGGAGACAAACAGTTGGTCAGATTTTCTGAAATTTTGGCTCAATGAAGATAAACACAAAGTTGCCTGTGTACATCCAAAAGATGCATGATATATTCACCTTTATTAGAAAACGTTGGAATGAAAACTGGGAGGATAATGACCTAATTAATGTTAGACTCAGAAGCCTCCTTAGGTAAGAAGGATGGTTATGTAAAGATGCCCTATCTTTATAAAAATCAGATATGGAGGCTTGGAGGAAAGGGCCTGGAGTTCAGATACTCATCTAGCTGATGTTACAGCATCTACAAAAAGGGTCTCCCAGGACAAAAACATTTGTCTGATTAGGGGGAAGGGGTCAAATGGACTTTGAGTCAAACTTTGAAGTAAGATAGATAAGTCCCAAGGAGGAGTAGGGTCCTTGACTGGGGGCCTAAGTAAAAAGGTGCCTTTTAGAAAGGTCTTGCATAACTTAGAAGAAGCCAAAGAATTGTGATTTTCCCTGGAAAAAAATTAGAAATAGCAGCCAGCTGGGCTTTGAAAGTAGAGAAACTAGCAATCTGTTTGAAGAGGGATGTTAAATCTTTCTAGTGGAAACATTTTGAGAGGACAAAAGGGTAAGTCAGACCAGGGAGGAAAGCCTGGGCTGTCTAGCTATCATTGAAACTGGAGAAACAATGCAGTCAACTTGAGGCCTGTTATGTGTGGATGAGCTACTCCCATCAAATGAGACAGGAAGTCTGGACTGGGGTGCGCTATCCAGGGCAGATACAGAAGATGAGGCCACAGAAAAGGAAAACAGATCTGATGAGGCCAGAAAGGTGCAATGAGGATTACTGAGCATTTTAACCAGAGGCTTTCTGCAGAAACATGTGGAGTAGGCATAATGGGGATAAGCACAGAGGAGACCTGGGGTCCAGTTGTGCACTAGAGCATCTCTTGGTGACTCCCCAAAGGATGGATTCGAGTGAAAAACCTGCTGTACTTGTTGAGGGGAAAAGCAAAGACATCGCAACATGGCTGGCACTATCGATAGAAAATTCTCTTTGCCACTTTGACATTGAGAGGTCATTCATGAGGTATTAGAATGGACCTGCTTAGTTTGTCTGAAAGCACACCGAATTTCCCCAGTATATGTCTTGTAATGAGAAAGCACGTAGAAAAGATTGCTTACTGCCACACATTCATTATTTCACCACAAAGAGGACAGAACCTGATTCATCCCTGTTTGTTGATGTATCAGACCACAGACTTATTGTCTGATTAGATCACAGTTCTCCCAGCTGTCATCTGTAGGACAATGATATGCAAATTGTCCTCTTGAAGGGGACCATGTACCTGGAAATGCCTCCCCACCTCCACCTCAGATGGGAGACATCAGGAGTCACTGTGACCACTGGGAGGGATAAAACAAAAGGGTAGTCCTGAGAAATTTTGTTTGAACAGATCCACCAGTGGGGATGTTCTTTGCAAAATTGTGTAATCCTGACTGGTGTGTATAAGGGCTATTATAGAATAGAAAACTGAACTGACAGAGTTCATTGTAGACTCTACATATGATATTTTGCCAATGGGACCAGAGCTATTACTGTTGCCATGGGATCTCAGGGCTTGTACTCTTGGAGGTACAGAAGCTATCTGATTGATTGTGTTTGGACGAGCACCTTTGAACTCCAGATTCTGTGTAGGAATGAGATGTAATTTGTTGTAGTTGACTGTGGTGCCCAGATGGTGGCACAACTGGAGCAAGTAGTCCCTTGCTTGGAGAAGTAGATGCCTGGTCGGAGCAGTCAGGAGACAGTCATCTAGATAGGGAAACATCTGGAATCCTAGCAGTCTTAGGTGAGCTGCTACCACTGCCATGCATTTGGTAAACATCCTGGGGGCTGTGGTAAGACCAAAGGACATGGCTCTGAATTGATAATGATGGTCTCCCAGCCAGACGTTCAAATATCTTCTGGAGCACCTATTTATTTTAATGTCAGATCTGAGACCCATCGGTTGAGGAAGAATAAAAATGGACAACACAGATCCATTGTTATGGTGAGTACATAACTTTTGTTTTTGATCATTAAGCACACCCAATTATTTTCCAAAGTGAGTGATTTTATTAGAAAAACAGGACAATAAGCTTAATTTTGCCAGGGAAGGAGTGAAAATCATCAGCACAAAAACACACATAGTGTTAAGCAGGAAGTTCAGTTTGTGTGCTGCACTCATAGCTGCAATTTGATACAGGTGTACAGGGTTGCAGGCTACTCATATGCAGTCAATTAATCTCAGTAGATTGCACCCTCATGAATGGACCTGTACATAAACAGAGTTTTTTGTGCAATACGGTCTCTTCACACTGTAACCTGCTGGCTGCCAGCATGAGATCAGTGTTTCAGTCTGTAATGTTCCAAAACAAAAATGTTTACAAGATTATCATCAAGTCTGTTGTGGTTAGTCAATTCTCACCAGTGCAGCAAGGTAAACTTTGCCTTCTCCACTATCAGAGCCCTTTCTGGTAAATGCAAATGTCCCACAAGACTCCCACTTTTGGGGTGATTGCCTTGGCCTCAGATTGTCTCTGCCTTCACCATGAACAGGTTTGTACACGTGCTCCAGACTCCTCTAAACTTTCCAATGACCTACCATTTTGGTCTTATTATTTCTTTAAATAATGCAGGTAACTAGTTATGTATTCTCATCCGGCAACTCAGGCATACTGGCTTA